>NC_092711.1:221510494-221806340 GCF_047496885.1 Scyliorhinus torazame | reverse complement strand
CACCCGTTAACTCTCCACAGATGCTGCCAGATGTGCTGCGTATTTCCATCACCCTTCTGTTTTTATTCCAAAGTTATCTCATGAAGCTGGAGGCACACTGGGGCATCCTCCTGAAGTTGTGAAAGGTGCTGTTCAGCGATACAGGCTCTCCTCTCTTTTTCTTCTGTAGAAGGTAATCAGCCTGCCATGCAATTCAAATATGCTCTGCTTTTGAAACCTAAACCCTTTGCAAAAACGGGGCAATGCTTCCTTCGAAAGAACAGACAGTGGAATATCATACACATGTGCTAAAGGTTCACCAACAGGAATCTGGAGACGACATTGTCCTTTGAACCCACTCAGAAATATTTTCTTATGCTGGAGACAACAGCCTAAATATATTGCAATCATTAAAAAGAAACTGGGGCATCATTCTCCGACCCCCCAGCGGGTCGGGGAATGGCTGTTGGCCGCCGTCAAACCCGCCCCCGTCGGTTGCCGAAGTCTCCGAAGGGAGAAAAGTCGGCGTGGCATTAATGGCGCCGCAGACGTCGGAGAATGGAACGGGTGTGCGCAAGGCAGCCGATTTTGGGCCTGCCGATATTCTCCCGTCCGGATGGGCCGAAGTCCCGTCGACGTGATGACGGGTCACGTCGACATAAATCAAACCTTTTAATCGGCGTAAACCTGTGCTCCAGGTTCACGCCGACCAGCGTGGAGGTGAGTGACGGCCTGGGGGGTTGGCCGCTGGGCAGGCGATGGCGTGGCCGCAGTCTGAATGTGCGGGGAGAGGTGTGTCTAGGGTTGTGTGTGTGTGTGTGTGCGGCGGGGGGGGGGGGGGTGGTTAGGGTGGGCTGGGCTCCGGGGGAGTGCCGGGAGGGGGGTCAGTGCCGGGGAGGAGGATGGGGGGCCTGTGCCGGGGAGGAGGATGGGGGGTCCGTGCCAGGGAGGGGGATGGGGGGCCCGTGCAGGGGAGGGGGATGGGGGGCCCGTGCCGGGGAGGAGGATGGGGGGTCCGTGCCGGGGAGGAGGATGGGGGGTCCGTGCCGGGGAGGAGGATGGGGGGTCCGTGCCGGGGAGGGGGATGGGAGGCCCGTGAGGGGAGGAGGATGGGGGGTCCGTGCCGGGGAGGAGGATGGGGGGTCCGTGCCGGGGAGGAGGATGGGGGGTCCGTGCCGGGGAGGGGGATGGGGGGCCCGTGCCGGGGAGAGGATGGGGGGTCCGTGCCGGGGAGGGGGATGGGGGGGTCCGTGCCGGGGAGGGGGATGGGGGGCCCGTGCCAGGGAGGAGGATGGGGGGTCCGTGCTGGGGAGGGGGATGGGAGGTCCGTGCCGGGGAGGGGGATGGGGGGCCCGTGCCGGGGAGGAGGATGGGGGTCCGTGCCGGGCAGGAGGATGGGGGGCCCGTGCTGGGGAGGGGGATGGGAGGGCGGGGTCGGTGCCGGGGAGGAGGATGGGGGGTCCGTGCCGGGGAGGGGGATGCGGGGCCCGTGCTGGGGAGGAGGATGGGGGGTCCGTGCCGGGGAGGGGGATGGGGGGTCACTGCCGGGAGGGGGATGGGGGGGCCCGTGCCGGGGAGGGGGATGGGGGGTCCGTGCCGGGGAGGGGGATGGGGGGTCCGTGCCGGGGAGGGGGATTGGGGGGAGGGTCCGTGCCGGGGAGGAGGATGGGGGGTCTGTGCCGGGGAGGGGGATGGGGGCCGGTGCCGGGGAGGAGGATGGGGGGTCCGTGCTGGGGAGGGGGATGGGGGGTCCGTGCCGGGGAGGGGGATGGGGGCCCATGCCGGGGAGGAAGATGGGGGGGTCCGTGCCGGGGAGGAGGATGGGGGGTCCGTGTCGGGGAGGGGGATGGGGGCCCCGTGCTGGGGAGGGGGATGTGTGGGCAAGTGAGTTGGTCCACCTGGCCAGGTGCCAGCCTCCACCAGTTGGACCCATGCGGCCCATGCCACCTGGCTGGGGGGAGGAGAGGATATGGGCAATGATGACATGTCGTCGTTCCCCCCCCTCCACCAGGCCGTCATGTTTTCCGATCATCCAGCGATGTTGGCCGCCGTGGCGGCAGCCGCTAATGTTTATGTTGCCCTGGATGAGGAGGAGGTGGAGCGTGCCAGACAGGCGGCGCAGGCTGCCGCAGAGGGGCAGGCGGCAGACGCCCAGGCTGGAGGGACACCTGACCGACAGGACGAGGAGGGGGAGGAGGACGTCGCGGTACCACGGCAACGGAGGCATCCGAGGGCGCCCCGTGTGTACCGGCCCCGGCAGTCATACCAGGACCTCACGGACCGGGAATGCAGGAGGAGATTCCGGATGAGGCAGGAAACCGTGGCACACATCTGCCACCTGCTGGCACACCTGTCACCTCGTGGCACTGGCGGGGGACACCCTCTCCCCGTGTCCGTCAAGGTTACGGTGGCCCTGAACTTTTATGCAACGGGGTCATTCCAGGCACCGAGTGGGGACCTGTCCGGCATATCGCAGACATCGGTGCATCGGTGCATCCGGGCAGTGACAGATGCTCTATATGCCATGGCGCACCGCTACATCTGCTTCCCTGTAGACCGGGCTAGCCAAGATGCCCGGGCCGTGGGCTTCTCTGCCGTGGCCGGGTTCCCCATGGTCCAGGGCGCGATTGATGGGATGCACGTCGCCGTGCGGCCACCTGCAGATAACAGGGCCGTGTTCACCAATAGGAAGGGGACCGATTTGATGAACATACAGGTGGTCTGCGACCACCGCATGATGATCCTGCACGTCTGCGCCCGTTACCCAGGCACTGTACACGACTCATACGTGTTGTCGCGGTCATCCATCCCCGGCATGTACGAGGGACGTCATGATGGGGGCAATGGTCAGGGCAGAAGGGCTAGACACAGGTGGGTGGCTGTCCACCGTTACCGGCTGGGCCAGCGGGCACGGGACAGGCTGATAGCCGCCCGCTTCACTGACTAGATGGGCGTGGGAATCGGGTAGTACGGACACAGACCGCACACCATGGCAACAGCTGACCACCCACACCCCCCCGCCCATCCACCCACCCAGCACCCTCAACCCCCTCCCCCACCCCACCCGCATGCACCCCCCCCCCCATTGCTGATCCACCTGCGGCACAACGGGCCGGGCTCACACAGTTGCGGGTGGATGCGTGTCTATTGCAGGCCATGGAGGATGATGACAACCCGCCCTGCGATGAGCTCCTGGCTCCACTTCGTTGGACTATGTCTGACCCATGGCCACAGTACCACCATCCACCCGGACCATCCCTGCATGCGGCTGTGACACTGCAGCGCACGGTCCCGTCCTCTGCCCGGGGGATGTTGATGGCGGCCCAGGGGGAAGGGGCAGACTCACCTAGGGCTGAGGTAAGACCACCCCTCACACACACACTTGCGCTCAACGTACATGACACCCCCGCACGCTTTGGACAGAGCACATCTGGCGCTGGCACTGGCTCATGGCCTCCTGTAAGAGGGCAGCCATGTCCTGGGCCACAGACGCCGCCTGTACGGAAAGCCCCAGGCCTCTCAAA
Source organism: Scyliorhinus torazame (assembly GCF_047496885.1). NCBI lineage: Eukaryota > Metazoa > Chordata > Chondrichthyes > Carcharhiniformes > Scyliorhinidae > Scyliorhinus > Scyliorhinus torazame. Next base: position 221,802,837 of record NC_092711.1, on the reverse strand, counting down.
CCGTTCCCCATGTCTGACACCGTCGCACCCATTGCCTCCACCGCGGACGCCACCCGTGCGGTGTCGGCCTGGGTGGCACGTATGACCGGCACCACTCCCAGCTCCTGGACGCGGGTGGACTCCTCCACCTGCGACTGCAGCCGCCGCAAGCCGGCCGTCACCCTCTTCGCTCGTCTCCGGGTCGGTGGTTGCATCGGATCTGCGGGTGGGTGTGGTAACTCCAGGAACCCGGGATCCATCTGGGCGGCAGATGTTCGCTTGGGCTGGGCTGCCCTCCGACCGCCTGACCCCTCTGCTGTTCCTACCTCCACCTGCTGTACCGGGACGGCTGTGTTGTGCGCACCAGTGAGTGTACCAGACGCCTCATCACTAAAGTGCCCAACCGAGGTGAGTGTTTCTGTGATGGTGGCGGGTGTTGGTGACAGCAGTGGCGTTGTGTCGTGCTCTTCGTCCCACTCTGAGTCCATGGCACTTTGGGGTGGGGGTTCGTCTCCACCCATCCACTCTGTGTCACTGTCCGGTATTTCGTCTTCCTGGGTAGTGCTGTCCCGGGTAGGGGTGTCCCGGGTAGGGGTGTCCTGGGTAGTGGTGTCCTGGGTAGGGGTGTCCTGGGTAGGGATGTCCTGGGTAGTGGTGTCCTGGCTCGTCTGTGACGGGGGCCTGTGGCTGCTCCTCTCGTCGCTGGGTGGCACACGCCTGCGCCGTCGCACCCGCACGTGACGGTGGCGTCGTCTCCCTGTTGCTCCAGGTCTCTCCGTCTCCCGTGGTCTCCAAGGGACATCCTGCGGGCGTCGCATGCCGGAGGGTCCGGGTCTCTCCGTATCCCATGGTGTGCGAGGGGCATCCTGCGGGCGTTGCATGCCAGGGGCATCCTGCGGGCGGTCTGCATCTGCGGGGATGGGTGCCTCGACGTTTGGTCCTGCGATACACAATGAAGCATGCATGGTTAGACACGCAGGCAGTGATCAGGTGGTATGAGGGAGGGGGGATATGGGGGAGGGGGATATCGGGGAGGGGGGATATGGGGACTGGCTGTCGGTGGCTCACTTGCTAGTACGCCCCCGACCTCTGCATCAGCAACCTACCGGTCCTCAGGTCCGCCAGCCAGTTCCAGGGCCCTTTCCTCGTGTTCGGTCAGTGGCCTCTCATCAGCGGGGCCTCCTCCAGTCCTCACATGCTCCCTGGTGTTGTGTGCCCGTTTCTCCTGTGGCGGGGGAGGGGGGGGGGGCGGGGGTGGTGGTGGCAGGGGTAACAGGCAACAGTGTTGGACAGGTATATGAATGCACGCCGTCGGTTGCGCGTGTATTGCAGAGGTTAAGGTTAGGGCTGGATTCACTTGGGGATATGGGGGATATGGGGGAGGGGGGATATGGGGAGGGGGGATATGGGGGATATGGGGGAGGGGGTTATGGGGGATATGGGGGAGGGAGGTATGGGGATATGGGGGATATGGGGGAGGGGGGATATGGGGGATATGGGGGAGTGGGGATATGGGGGATATGGGGAGGGGGGATATGGGGAGGGGTGATATGGGGATATGGGGGAGGGGGGATATGGGGAGGGGGGATATGGGGGATATGGGGGAGGGGGGATATGGGGGATATAGGGGAGGGGGGATATGGGGGATATGGGGGAGGGGGGATATGGGGATATGGGGGAGGGGGATATGGGGGAGGGGGGTTATGAGGGATATGGGGGTTTTAGGGGGATATGGGGGAGGGGGGCTATGGTGGATATAGGGGAGGGGGTATATGGGGGATATGGGGGAGGGGGTATATGGGGGAGGGGGGATATGGGGGGTATGGGGGAGGGGGGATATGGGGGAGGAGAGGATATGGGGGATATGGGGGAGGGGGGATATGGGGGATAAAGGGGAGGGGGGATATGGGGGACATGGGGAGGGGGATATGGATATCGGGCAGGGGGGGGGAGGCTCACCCTGCCTGCTCTGACGAGGTCGTTCACCTTCTTGTGGCACTGGGTGCCTGTCCGTGGTGTCAGGGCCGCAGCGGTGACGGCCTCTGCCACCTCCCTCCACAGACGCTGGCTGTGGCGTGGGGCAACTCTGCGGCCCTGCCCGGGATACAAGGCCTCCCTCCTCTGCTCCACTGCATCCAGGAGCGCCTCCACATCCCGTGACTGGAACCTCGGGGCTGAGCGGCGGCCGGCCATCCGGTTGGGTGTTCCGGTCGAGTGTTCCGGTCGGGTGGCGGGGAGCAGCGCATCGATATGAGCCGTCACGCCGTGCGGCGTGTATGACGCTGCACGGCGTGAACCACGTGAGCAAGCACGGATCCCGTCACGTCGCTGCTAGCCCATTTTGGGCCGGAGACTTCGCGACGATTCTTGCGGCGTGACGCAAGTCGGATTTGCGCAGTTTTTTGCGCCGATCGGCGGACTTTGCGCCGATAACGGAGAATTTCGCCCCTGAAGTGCATTAACATGTGTTTAACAGGAACTGGCTGCAGCAAGTTTAATCTTGAACATTTTATTGGAGCTCCTTGCCAGCTCTAAGGTTTGCAATTTACTGCACACTTATTGTTGGCAGTCCTCATGTTTCCACAGTCATGAATATCCCTGAGAGATGCTGGCCTATTCATGGCCTATTTACATCAGGGATTGTTGGAATTTTGGATGGGAAATTGGGAATTTGTGTATCTTTACATGTTGCAATTCTAACTCCACAGTGGATGGTTTTTTAGAACTGATAATTCCCCACCAGGGAGTCAGCTTCCTGCATCAGACTGCAGGGCCAGACAGGTCCTATGTATAAACTTATGGATCCAATCTCGAGGTTGCGGGTGCCAGGGGGAGGTCTATTTCCGATCGCAGAGGGCATCTGGTCCCTGAATCCCTGAGCGGCGATCTCCAACCAAGCTTGGAGGGCTGGGGGTTTGGAGATGGTGGGGGAGCGAGGGCGGGGTCGAAGTGGTTGGGGCAAGAGCTTCTGCTCCTCCTGGCCACAGACAGTGCTGCAAAGGCTGTCCTCACCTTATCTCAGCTGCTGGCATTCGCTGTGAAATTTGGATGGTCACCTTTAATACTGTAAAATGCATTCAGTCAGAAGCTGCCATTCTGCTTAAAATATTTAAATTTTAAAAATATTTTAACCTCTGATCTATAAGTAAAGCCTATAAGACAACATTCATCAAAGTTATCGCGTGCTTCATGACAGACTGCAGTGTGATGGTGTTAAAGACCATACGAAATAGGAACACAACTAGGTTCTTCGGCCCCTCGAGATTCCACCGCCACTCAATAGGATTATGGCTGATCTGACATTCCGCGCGTCCACTTTCTTGCCCTTTCCTGGAAGCCTTGATTCCCTTATTGATCAAGAATCTATCTTTCTCGGCCTTAAATATACACACGGACTCTGCCCCCACGTGGCTCTCTGTGGCAAGCGTCCCAAAGACTTACAACTGTCTGAGAGAAGAAATTCCTCCTCATTTCAGTCTTAAATTGACACCTCTTTATTCTGAGATTATGCCCTCTGGTCCTAGACCCTCCCATGAGGAGAAAAATCCTCTCAGCATTTACTCTGTCAAATGCCTTAAGAATCCTATCTGTTTCAATGAGATCACCTCTCATTCTTCTAAACTCAGTGAATAGAGTCCCAGCCTGTTTAACCTTGTAATGCATGTTGAACCCACCATGAGTTGTTTGTGGGCACCTCCTTCTCTCTGAGATACTGAGGAGGTTCCTGCAGGCATTGGAATGCACTTAGCACTTGCTGGTCCATTGGTCGCATTTTTCCTTATTAATTTGGGCTCTCGTGTCTTCACCACTGTCTTCTTCAGCAAAGCTGGAACAGGAGCATGTCTTTGTTGAGCTGTTTCCTGGGCTAGTACATTCCACTGGCATCTTTTCTTTGTGTTGAGTGACAAACCCAGCTGACTCCACTAACCCACTATCATAGCACACAGCACACATATTTCTTTACTGGTACATAGAAAGGTAAGAACATGTGAGGGTGCATCTTTTGGAGGTTCCCCCCCCCTTAGCCAGTAGAGCTGCAGACACTGAATAAGAACAAAGAACAAAGAAAATTACAGCACAGGAACAGGCCCTTCGGCCCCCCAAGCCTGCATTGACCATGCTGCCCATCTGAACTAAAACCCCCTACCCTTCCGGGGACCATATTCCTCGATTCCCATCCTGTTCATGTATTTGTGAAGGCGCCCGTTAAAAGTCACTATCATATCTGCTTCCACCACCACCCCAGCAGCGAGTTCCAGGCTCCCACCACTCTCTGTGTAAAAAGCTAGCCTCGTCCATCTCCTTTAGACCTTGTTATCTCGCACCTTAAACCTATGCCCCCTAATAATTGACTCTTTTGCTCTGGGAAAAAGCTTCTGACTAACCACTCTGTCCATGCCCCGCATAATCTTGTAAGCTTCTACCAGGTCACCCCTCAACCTCCTTCATTCCAGTGAGAACAAACCAAGTTTCTCCAACCTCTCCTCATAGCTAATGCCCTCCATACCAGGCAACATTCTGGTAAATCTTTTCTGTACCCTCTCCAAAGCCTCAGTCATAATATACACATCAGTATATGATGGTGCAGAGACACACACTGGCTGACACACTGCATGACCAACCAACACACACAACACAGCAGCCAATCACCAGTTAGGGCATGGTCACTATAAAAGCAGAGGGCACTAGTATTCCCGCTCATTCGGGATGCAGCCTCTGAGAGAGACAGAGCCCGCAGTCAGTAGCACAAACATCCACCATGTGCGAGCAGTATAGGCTGGTCAGGTTAGGCATAGGTCTTCAGTCAATCTAACATAGTGTCGACCCACAGTGCAAGTATGTTTAACAGCTCTTAGTTAAACAAAATAGAGTTGTACTATTACAAGTGGCGGTAGCCTGTCTATGTCACTGCTAAGGTAAACGCAGTCTCCACAGATCCAGAGTACCCAACACATCATGGTACCAGTATGTGATGTTAGAGTTTAATAGACCTTCCTTCAAGTGATCTGCCTTCGACCAGCAATCAGCCATCCGGTAATATGGACAGCGTTCGCCCTCCCCACCGCTCCGCATCACCGACAACCTCGGTGCGAACTGGAAAATCTTTAAACAATGATTCCAGCTATACCTCGAAGCTACATACCTGGAAGCTGCTTCAGACGCCAGGAAGATTGCTCTCTTCCTCTCCACGGCCGGGGACCACGCCATCCATATCTTCAACTCTCTCACTTTCGCTGAAGGTGAAGACAAGTCCAAGTTCAAGACAGTCCTGCTCAAACACGACAGTCACTGTGACATCGAGGTAAATTAAAGTTTTGAACGCTATGTCTTTCGACAGCGTCTGCAGGGTAAGCATGAACCTTTTCAATCTTTCCTCACCCACCTTTGCATCCTTGCGCAGTCCTGTAATTACGGCTCCACCTCCAACTCGCTGATCCGTGACCAGATGGTTTTCGGTGCGCAATCGGACCCCCTACGCCAGCAGCTCCTCAAGGTTAAACAGCTCACCTTTGCGATTGTAGCCACCTAAATTGGCCAACTCCCGATTTAAAATGGCGAATGGCAAAGGCTGATGGAAAAGTCAACCAACACAGATAGAAACCAGCAGGTGCAGTTTTGCTGTGTATTTAACTCTGCAAAAGGCCAGACAACATCGATACCAGCGACCATCGGCATAACAATGTAGCAGCCATCTACATACTGATGAGCAATCCCCGGGAACAATAAGTAATATTTGGGATACACAAAGCAAAGCCAGACTCCCCGGCGCCAGCAGGAGTCAACACAAAGGAGGTGAACGAACACCTCAAGACCGCCCATCGATCAGGGAACCGCTCCAGTATTGGAGAAATCGAACCAAGCGATTGAGACAAAGTTACTGCTTGGCACAGTAACGGGGCACAGAGGAGGTCGTTAGGACGCTCCGGAAAGAAGTAGAAGGCATACATCGAATGAGTAAGGTCGATGTAAGCGAGGTAGAAAGAGAGAACTTAGAATTGTGGAAGAAGTTGGCAGCAAAAGACGGAGAGGTGGAGGATGCCAAAAGGGCTCACCAGTCTTGTCTGGCGCACTTAAGCAGCTTCCAGTCCCAGTATGAAAAGGCAACGTGCAGTCCTGGTACGAGAGGAAACCGAGAAGCAGGTAGAAGCATTGCAGAGGCAGTGTAGTGACCTAAAGGCGGCATTAAGAGCACTCCATGCTGCCACCACAGAGCAAAGACAAAGCTCACTAGACCACGCAAAGTGCCAGAAGCAAATTGCAGAGCTACAATCTCTGCTTTCAGTTCAAAAAGGATTCCAGGAAATCTTTGGAGCAAAGTTAGAAGAGGAAGACGGCCCTGATTGGGAAGAATTAAACGAGACAGCGCAGAGATATGTTCAGGGAACATGTGCGCAGGGAAAGCCACAAAAGAGGAATGTGCCCCAACCCCCCACAGAGCAGATAGTTCAGGCTCCAATGAACCCAGTCACCACCCACAGCACAACCACATCGGACAATGCAGAATTTCTGTACACCACCCCCTTAACAGTGACCCAATTACAGGACGCGTGCGAGAAAATCCCACGGTTCCTCCCCACCTCAGACCCCCACCATTTCTTTGCCAGAGTAAAGCAGCAGGCGACCATGTACGGCCAGGATGAGCGAGAGCACGTAAAGCTCACAGTTTTAAATTTAGACCCTTCAGTCGTAGCAGCCCTTCCCGACCCACAGAATGTAGGAGGAGACACCCTTGCAGAAATGCATACCACGGTCCTAGACGCGGTCGGGTATAACCGGGGTGACCCCGTAGATGGCCTCAACAAATGCAGGCAAAAGAAAACCGAGCACCCCACAGCGTTTGCTGGACGCCTGTGGATCCACTTTGCAGCAGACTTTGGAGACTTAGACCGCGCCCATTTGTCCCCAGACGACATGGCCAAATGGACCCGCACCCTTATCTCCGATGCCACAGAAACAGGACAGAAAGCCTGCGCGAGTTATGATCCCTCAGAGGAGGCTCAGAATGAAAAATGGGTAGTGAAAAGATTGTCCCGCGCCTGGGAGCAATCTGTACAAAACAAACCCGCAGTTAAAAATCCCGAAGAAAAGCAGGCTGACGCAGATATGCAGGCAGTTACAACACCCCAGAACCCCGCATGGGTGAATGAAGGAAGGAACATCCCCCCACCCAAGTCACAGGAGTGTTACAACTGCGGACAGTTGGGACACTTCGCAAGAGAGTGCAATGCCCCTAGAAAGCCACAGAGAGCCCAGCAGACGGGCACTCTGAGTAAGAAGAAGACAGAGCCCATTCATAGTGTTAGCGCCAGTTCAGATCAGACGGACTTGACCGGAGCAGACTGACGGTGTACGGGCTCCCCCAATTGGGTCTGCGACACCCTTTGGGAGAGGTCCGGATGACCGGTAGTTGCAGCGAAAATTCGGAGACAGCCCATCGAATTTCTATGGGACACAGGAGGGTCCCGCACCACAATATATTCCTCCACCATGTTCCAAAAGGACACGTGGCCCACTGCAGCCACTATCACCCTCAGCGGCTTTACAGGCCACTCACAGCAGGGACACATCCCAGCCCCTATACCCATTCAAATCGGCAACATTACCACCAAGCACCCTGTAGTTTTAGTTGCCCCATACAGCAGAACACATTCTGGGAATCGATTTCATAAATTCCCACAACTTATCATTTGATCCAGTCAACCAATGTGTCTGGAAAATGGCAAAGTCTGCAAGAGCCCCCGCAACGCTCAACATAGGAGAATACGCCAACAAAATTAGCGCAGCAGGTGAATTTTGGTTCAACCCGACCCCGCTTAGTACGGACAAGTAGGTTAGGGCAGTTCTGCAAAAGAACAGGGCAGCATTCGCGACGCACAAGCACGACTGTGGCCTGGATGACTGGCTCCGTACAAATAACAGGACCTGACCCTAGACCCCAAAAGCAATACGGATTTCCCCAAGAGGCAGAGGACGAAATCGCAAAAGTAATAGAAAGCTTATTAGAGCAGGGCGTACTTAGATCAGTAGCCTCCACTAATAATGCCCCGATTTGGCCAGTGAGAAAGCCCGATGGATCATGGCGACTGACCATCGATTACCGGGAACTCAACAAAATCACCCCCGCAGCAGCCCCCACAGTAGCCACAAGTCCCGAGACCATGCTCAAACAGGGACTCAATTCCCGATTCTTTACGGTTTTGGATGTCAGTAATGGATTCTGGTCCATTCCATTGGCAAAGGCGTGCCAGTACAAATTTGCCTTCACCGTTAAAAATCAGCAGTACATGTGGACATGCCTGCCACAAGGATTCCACAACTCCCAAATTCTCTCGCCCCGAATGTCTGGTACAGTACGTAGACGACCTACTACTGCAGACAGACACCAAGTAAGAGCACATCGAGCTTCTGTCCAAACTCCTGGAACTCTTACACTCAATTGGTTGTAAAGTTAACCCCAAAAAGGCCCAGATTTTGGAAGATAAGGTGATATATTTGGGAACAATTATGACGCACGGTAAACGCGAGATCGAGCATAAAAGGATTGACTCGATTGCTAAATTGCCCCTTTCCCAGAACGTTTCAGCCCTCCGATCTTTTTAGGACTGGTTGACTACTGCCGAAACCACATTGACGGTTTTGCCAGCAAGGCAGCACCCCTCTCAGACCTCCTAAAGAAAGGAGCCCCCTGGGAATGATTTCCGCAGCATACGGATGCTGTGGACTCTTTAAACCAGGCACTCATAGCAGCCCCCGCACTACAAGTTCCAGACCCGCTTTCCCCTTACTCTATAGAGGTAGCAACCACAGACCGCACCCTTTCGGCCGTGCTCCTTCAGGAACAGCACGAACAGTTAAGGCCCGTAGCTTACGCCTCCAGAATTTTAGATGCTGTGGAGCAGGGATTTTCAGCCTGTGAGAGGCACCTGCTCACAGTATTTTGGGCAGTTCAGTATTTTTCGTACATTACCGGACTGAACCCCATCACAATCCTCACAGAACACACCGCCACCCAACTTTTACTGGACGGACGACTCAAGGACGGTACAGTCAGTCAAATAAGAGCAGCCAGATGGACCCTTCTCTTGCAGGGATTGGACATCACTGTGAAACGGACAAAGACCCATATTTTTTTAGCCGACAACCTACAGTATCCCGGAACCCCCCAGGAATGTGAAATTATATCTCCACACCACAACACAGGCCTCTTTATTGCGAAAACACCCCCCAGAAAGATAGGTAGTTCAACCCAGAGCCCCCAGCACACAGACCCGTGCGAGCCGATAAAGATATATGTGGATGGATCTTCCACAGTATTGGATGGGAAGCGCATAACAGGTTGCGGTGTATATGTCGAGGACGTGCAGGGACGCGCCCTAGAAGAAATAGCAATAAAACTTCCAGGACACTTAGGCGCACAGACAGCAGAGCTTGCGGCCATCGCATATATAGTGGAACGCCCAGATTCCTTCCGCAGCCCAGCAGACATATACTCTGAGAGCCTCTATGTCTGCAGCAGCCTTACGGAATTCCTGCCCCTGTGGAAAGCAAGAGGATTTGTTTCAGCAGACGGAAAACCCCTCCCCTCAGCCCCATTGCTCTGTCACATCTTAGAGAGAGCACAGAACAGGACTATTGGTGTAGTCAAAGTTCGAAGTCACCATCGTTCCTCCCCCACTGGAAATGTAAAAGCCGACGCACTGGCTAAAGCAGGTTCCAGGCATGGTTAGTTTTGGACTCCCCCCGAAAGCGCACCAGTGAATGCAGTTCAGGTCTCACAGACTAGGATCGAGGATCTAGTGCAGGCCCAGAAGCAGGACAGCAATCTCAGGGTGATTTTAAAAGGAAACTATCCAGCACCCTATGAGAGGTTTAGGAATACACTGACCACACATGACGGTGTGGTGTTAAAAGACACCCTTTATGTGGTTCCTGAACAGGACAGGAATCAACTGATTTGTTTATTTCATGATGGTCATGAACATCAGGGAATCGATCCCACTACAGGCCACCTCAAGCAGCTTTGTTGGTGGCCAAATTTAAAGGATGATGTAAATCACTACATCGAGAATTGTCTTATCTGTGCCCAGAATAATCCGGACAGAAATGCCATAAAGGCTCAACTCAGTCACACCCGACCCGTTAATGGCCCCTGGACTAACCTCCAGATTGATTTTATAGGACCATTGCCCCCTTGCAGGAATGGTTACAAATATGTACTCATGGTGATAGACACGTTTACAAAATGGGTGGAAGCATTCCCATCCAGGACAAATACTGCAAAGACCACAGCCAAAATTTTGACCCACCACATCTTTACAAGATGGGAACTCCCCCGCAGCATTGATTCCGACCAAGGTTCCCATTTTACGGGACGTGTCATGCAGAACGTCTTCACGATATTTGCATTACCCAAAAATTCCACATTGCATACCACCCACGGTCGAGTGGTATCGTGGAGCGCATGAATCGGACCCTAAAATCCACCCTCAGAGAAATGGTCCAGCAAAACAACACCACTTGGGACTCAGTCCTCCCTTTTGCGCTGATGTTTTTGCGAAATACAGTTTCAACTTCCACAGGTTACACCTCACACACCCTCATGACCGGACGCCCCATGAAAGGCACAGAATTTTTATTAGGTTTAGACTTGACTAGCCCCGAAGTGACGGCCCTCACACACGCAAAAGCTGTGGAACAATTAGTGGAAAACGTTAAAACGGCTCAGCTAGAAGCTGCAGTGAAATTGAGCACAAGAAAGAAACAGAGCAAGGCCTGTTTCGACAAGACAATGCATGCGACTGAGTTCTGTGTAGGACAGCAAGTCATGCTCTCCGTATACAACCCCAGCACATTCCTGTCACCAAAGTACTCGGGTCCGTACTCCATTGCGGAGAAGGTAAGCCCTTCCGTCTACAAGATAAAGTATCCCAACGGAAAGACTGCGTGGTTCCATATCAACCAGCTGAAGGCATATGGAGCACAGTCTAACCACGCACACCACGTCATGTTCAATGCAGCACACCACACCCCGCCCACCTCCAACATAACCCTACCCTCCCCCAACATGTCCAGCCCAGCCACGGACTCGACCTTGACTCCACCCCCTAAATATACACTCCACCCCGGAACGCCCACAGCGACTGTGACTCGGCCGATAGCCATAGCACGCCTCCCTACTATCCCCATGCAACAGGACCTACACCCAGCGAATCTGACCATGATCCGAGTGATCCCTTCATGATCACTTTCCTAAACAAACCCCATCACCGACCACCGACCTACCATGACGACCCCGATTCCGTCCCCACACAACTAGACACCACTTATTGGCACAGACATAATTCGTACAGACTCGTCCGGAATGCCGAGAGCGATCCGAAATCATACCAAGCAGCCCTTTCAGACCTGATACATTCAAGAGTTTGGCATCCGGGAGAAGATGACAACTTTGAGTCTGACTCCATAAACGAGAAACCCTTTGCGACCCTGTTCGCAACCGATAACTGAGGTGTCCAGATGATGTTTTAAAAAGAACCGCTTGGGAGAAAACAGTGTCCTTTCTGATGGAACCTGCAGCATGTTTTACGTTGTTTGTACTGTTTTGTTAAATGTTGTATGTTCAGACCAACATTTTTTTTTCCATGGCCCCACGCCTTTTCGGCCGAAACCTCTGAGGACTTGCCCACAGAGACTTGCTATTGGCCAGGCACTAGTTCAGAGGAACTAGTTTGTCTGTAGAGACTTGTTAAGGTCCCAGATGCCAGTTCAGCGGAACCCGTCTGTCGACAGATACCACACGCCCGTTCCTAACTGCCCTTCTGGTTCGAAGGTAGAACCAATACGGCAACCCCCCTCGATGACTACATTTCTTGCCTGTTCTTGTCGGTTGCTCAGGCAGTGGAGAAACGGCTTGGGAGGGTGCCCCTCCCACCCTCCCTCCCTGGGAACCCCCCTCTGGTCAGCTACGCTCGGGTAGGGAAGACACGGCATTGGTCGCCGTCCTACCCGGGGACTCCATCCAACTCTTACCCGTCGCGGCTCATACGCACCTCGTTTTGGAAAGCTTTACTTCAAAAAGTTTTGTTTTGTTTCAGGTAACCCTTAGGTTGCCAACCACATGCTGTTTACAGCCTGAAACATTTGGATGGTAGATCGCACAGTCTGCGAGACGGCTTGCACGGGTTCATTATTTGAAAGTGTGTCTTGTCCTAAAATTCGGTTTTTGGAAAATAAAATGAGGGAGTCACACGTAGTGACCAATTATAAAGGGAGTAATTGGCACTAAAGGACAGACAGGCTATCGTACGAGATGTTAAACCAAGATAGTACCATACACTATGCTTGATCCCACAGAACTCCAGAAGCAGAGAAGAGAAGAGAAGTGAAAGAAGAAGAACCATGAGGACATCCTTCGTGTGGTTCATCGTTATAATGGACATTTGGTTGCGCGCGAACGCGAACCCCATGACCTCAAGCCCCCCAGCCGTTAATGAATCACTTCCCCACAGTACTCAGAGCCCAGTCACCAGTGACACCGCACCATCTTGGTGTGTCAGGTTTATAACCTAGTACTCCCTGTCCTACTTGATAGAATCCCTATTAGTATTGGCGATACTCTGCTGCATCGTGCAGACTATGCGTCTGAGAAAATGGAGAAGGAGAGCCTACCGCGCTCGCACCCCGGTATATAGGATCAGATCCCCTATTTTCGGATATGACCAGACCCCCGACCCCCGCGATCTATAATAAAGAGCATTCGTTTGCGTTTTTGTTGTGATTAAAGAAATGTTCATGAGCAATTGTACGATCCTGAGCTTGACTGCCAAGCCAGGCAAAATGTGTATAAACTGCTATGGTTTTGTTTGTATGGTTGAGGAAGTTAGTGATGAAATGTTTAAGTGAGTGTAGTGTATTAAGGATAGTTAGAGGTTCCCATTTTCTTGTTTTGTAATGCATGTCCCTGTTTGACATAGCGCCCCTTAGAATTGTCAGTTAAAGTTTTTTTGCATAGTTATGGTCAGTGTCGAGGCCATGAAAGAAGTGCTCACCGGGTCAGGGAAGGAAAGCAACATAGTTATGTGATCCTTCACGCTTCGCGTTCGGATCACAAGGAGGTGTGTAGCCACCTAAATTGGCCAACTCCTGATTTAAAATGGCGAACGGCAAAGGCTGATGGGAAAGTCAGCCAACACAGACAGAAACCAGCAGGTGCTGGTTTGCTGTGTATTTAACTCTGCAAAAGGACAGACAACATCGACACCAGCGACCAACTGCATAACAATGTAGCAGCCATCTACATACTGATGAGCAATCCCCGGGAACAATAAGTAACATTTGGGACACACAAAGCAAAGCCAGACTCCCCGGCGCCAGCAGGAGCCAACACAAAGGAGGTGAACGAACACCTCAAGACCGCCCATCGATCAGGGAACCGCTCCAGTATTGGAGAAATCGAACCAAGCGATTGAGACAAAGTCCAATCACTTGGGACCAGATACAGGGTCCGCCCTGAAAGGCAGGAAGCCCCTGGGGACTATAAGAGTTAAGCCCCAAGTTCAAATTGCTCTCTCTCTCTTCGTCTTGCCCGGGTCACCCAGCAACACGAACCAACATTGACCATGACCGGTGCAGTGACTGCCGAAAGAATTAAGTCTTAATTCAACGCTCGCTACGAGATAGGCGCTCCTAGCTACCAATCCGTACCAACTTCGAATCCCGCAGACTCAGAACCCGAATGAAAGGCCATTTGTTCCCCTGACCTGGTGGGCCAGTCCGAAGTTAAGTATAGGCCTGTTAGTTATAGAAGTAGCTTAGACGTAGAATTTGTGCATGAGTAGCAATTATTGTGTATAATAAATGTGCTTTGATTTGAATCTTACTAATCAGTGTATTGGGTTATTGATCATTACTTGGACTTGAACCTCGTGGCGGTATAAAGATACCTGGCGACTCGAGAGCAAAGGTAATAAAACAGAGCAATTGAACCAACCGGAAAGTTAGCAACACGATAGCCATCGAGACCTGCGTTCTTCATGAACACGCCACTAACCTATACTCGCACATACAAGCGGCCGAAATGGCGCGGCAAGGTCCCCACGAGACAGAGTGGGTGCAAGCCATCAAACAACTCCAGGGCCTAAGCCTGGATGAGGGCGGCCATTTTGCGCGCTTTTCAAGGGCTCCCGCGCATGCGCGTACTGACCTAGGGGACGGCGAGGCTGAAGACTGCACTGCACAGGCGCGCACTACGTATGACCACATGGCGCATGCGCGGGTGCGTACCGAACGTTCTGACGTCACGACATGTTGCAACTGTGGCTCCGCCCACTTAAAACGGCAGCGTCCAGCAAAATCCCGACGCTGTCTCCAATGTGGCAAGCTTGGCCACTATGCAGCCCTATGCAGGTCTGCTCAACCTACTACCTCTTGTCGCCCCAACCAGCCACGCAGGGATGTCCGAGCCATCCAGCCACCGGTCACCGATTCCGACTCCGACTTGATTCCAGACCTTGACACCAAGGACCCTAAAGCACCATTTTGGGTGGGCATCATCACCAAACACAAGATGCTCCAGAAGACAAAAGCCAAGTCTCTCCCAATATTCAGCATTGATCCGGACGACGAGTGGTGTGCCACCCTCACGGTCAACCGATCCCGAATCCGATTCCGCCTGGACAGCGGCGCTTCAGCCAACTTCGAAAGCATCCATGTCAAGCCTACCATCCTGCCATCCGCCTGCCAGCTTCTGGACTATAATGGTAATGCCATTGCTGCCAGTGGCTCTTGCCAGCTTGAAGTGTCGCACCGGTCATTAAAGGCTAACCTGCCATTCGAAATAGTGGGATCCACTAAAGCCTCCCTGCTTGGTGCTTAGGCGTGCAAACTTCTAAACCTTGTCCAAAGGGTTCACTCCTTGTCACCCACTGACGCTTCCACATCTCAGGACGCTGACCTTCGGACACAGCTGAACGCCATCATCACCTGATACCATGGTGTATTCGAGGGCATGGGTACACTCCCATACACTTATGAAATCTTGTTAAAACCAAATGCCACGCCTGTGGTGCACGCACCTCGCAGGGTACCAGCACCCCTCAATGACCGCCTCAAGCAGCAGCTTCAGGACCTCCAGGACCAGGGCAGGATTTCAATAGTTACAGAACCGACTGACTGGGTCAGCTCTATGGTGTGCGTGAGAAAACCATCCGGCGAATTACGTATATGTATTGATCCCAAGGACCTCAATCGCAATATTATGGGAGAACACTATCCTATTCCAAAGCGCGAAGAACTCACCTGCGAGATGGCTTGCGCCAAATTTTTCACCAAGCGAGACGCATCCAAGGGGTTCTGGCAGATCCAACTCGACGCATCCAGTCGGAAGCTCTGCACCTTTAACACCCCATTTGGCCGGTTTTGCTACAACCGGATGCCGTTTGGCATCATCTCTGCATCGGAAGTGTTCCACAGAATAATGGAGCAGATGATGGAAGGTATCAAAGGGGTTCGCGTATATGTGGACGACATCATCGTCTGGTCTACCACCCCGCAGGAGCACACTGATCGCCTCCAACGCGTCTTCCGACGAATCCATGAGCATGGCCTCCTCCTCAACAGGGCCAAATGCTCCTTTGGTCAAATAGAACTTAAATTCCTCGGAGACCAAATTTCACAGTTTGGCGTGCAGCCAGATGCTGACAAGGTATCTGCCATTAAGGCCATGAAGACATCGGAGGACGAGAAGGCGGTCCTCCGCTTCCTGGGCATGGTCAATTTCCAGGGGAAATTCATCCCTAACCTCGCCTCCCACACCACGGCTCTCAGGAACCTGATTAAGAAGATAACCGAGTTCCAATGGCTCCCCGCCCACGAACAAGAATGGCGGAACTCAGGGTGAAACTGACCAAGACCCCGGTGTTGGCATTTTTCGATCTGGCCAAAGAAACAAAGATCTCCACGAATGCCAGTCAGTCCCACATTGGAGCAGTGCTCCTTCAACGTGACAACGCCTCCTCATGGGTTCCTGTCGCAAACGCGTCACGTGCAATGACGCCCACCGAACAGCGCTATGCGCAAATTGAAAAAGAGTGCCTGGGCCTTCTTACCGGAGTTGTCAAATTCCATGACTATGTCTATGGACTCCCAAAGTTCATAGTCGAGACAGACCACAGGCCACTGGTCAATATCATTCAAAAAGACCTTAACGACATGATGCCGCGCCTGCAGCGCATCCTCCTTAAACTCAGGAGGTACGACTTCAAACTCATCTACACCCCGGGTAAGGAGCTCATCATCGCAGATGCACTCTCCCGATCTGTCACCACACCCTGCGACCCAGCAGGCTTTGTGTGTCAAATTGATGCTCAGGTGGCATTCGCTGCATCCAATTTGCCAGCCACGGACAAACGACTCATCCATATTCGTCGTGAGACGGCCAACGATCCCCTGCTCCAACGTGTCATGCGCCACCTGACAGACGGGTGGCTCAAGGGCCAATGCCCTCAATTCTATAACATTAAAGATGACCTGGCGGTGGTAGATGGAATTCTACTAAAGCTGGACAGGATCATCATTCTGCACAGCATGCGGAAGCTCGTCCTTGAGCAGCTCCATGAGGGCCACCTGGCAGTGGCGAAATGCCGCCGACGGGCCCGTGAGGCACTGTAGTGGCCTGGAATCAACGGGAACATTGCCAACGCCGTTCTTAACTGCCCAACATGCCAGCGTTTCCAGCCTGCTCAGCCAAGGGAGACCTTGCAAACCCATGAGTTGGTCACGTCCCCCTGGACCAAAGTGGGCATCGACCTGTTCCGGGACTGGGACTACGTCCTCATAGTGGACTATTTCTCAAACTACCCGGAGGTAGTTAGGCTACACGACCTCACCTCAACTGTGGTCATCCGTGCGTGCAAGGAAACCTTCACTCACCATGGCATCCCGCTCACGATCATGTCCGACAATGGCCCGTGTTTTGCCAGTCAGGAGTGGTCCAATTTTGCCAAACGATACAACTTCACACATGTCACGTCCAGTCCCCATTACCCCCAATCCAATGGCAAAGCTGAAAAGGGGGTGCACATTGTCAAACGACTTCTGTGCAAGGCGGCCGATGCAGGGTCCGATTTTTACCTCACCCTGCTTGCTTACAGATCAGCTCCATTGTCCACCGGCCTGACACCGGCTCAATTGTTGATGAATCGCACGCTGCGAATGACGGTGCCGGCCATTCATGTCCCGGCCTTGGACAACCTTCCGATCCTTCGTCAAATGCTGTTGTCTCGGGCCCAACACAAATCGGCGCACGACGCCAGCGCCACGGATCTCCCTGCTCTGGCTCCTGATGACGAGGTCCGTGTCCAACTTCCCGATGGTGGTCGGTCTGCCACCGCTGTGGTGCTCAGACAAGTGGCCCCAGGTCATTTTTGGTTCGTCTACAAGACGGCTCTCTTCGTCACCGAAATAGGCGGGCACTACGACTCCTTCCTCGCTCGCCACCAGCTCATCATGTCCTGCCCCGCCGTCACAACGAACCCGTCACGGACTTTGCAGATCTCCCTTTCACTCTGCCACCCTCTGAGTCTGACACAGTCTCGCCCATTTCAGAACAAGCGGCCCCGACCCACCCTTGAGGCGGTCAACCAGAATTCGACGCCCGCCTCAGAGACTGAATTTATGAACTGCCTGAATTCATGGACCCTTTGAACTCATGAACTGATTGTTTCGTTACCCTGTTTGATTAACTCACTGGTTTGTACATCCTGTTGTTCTAGTTATATTTTGTGTTACATACTGTCCATCTGCACTAGACACCTTCCAATGTAAATATCTTAGAGTTTCTGTACATAGTCCTGTAAATATGCTCGCATGTGCCACACATAGTTAGGAACATTCGCATACTACATTATTTATTGCCACAAACACACATTTTTTTTAGAAAAGGGGGATGTCATAATATACACATCAGTATATGATGGTGCAGAGACACACATTGACTGACACACTGCAAGACCAATCAACACACACAACACAGCAGCCAATCACCAGTTAGGGCACGGTCACTATAAAGACAGAGGGCACTAGTTTTCCCGCTCATTCGGGATGCAGCCTCTGAGACAGACAGAGCCCGCAGTCAGTAGCACAAACATCCACCATGTGCTTGCAGTATAGGCTGGTCAGGTTAGGCATAGGTCTTCAGTCAATCTAACATAGTGTCGACCCACAGTGCAAGTATGTTTAACAGCTCTTAGTTAAATAAAATAGCGTTGTACTATTACAAGTGTTGGTAGCCTGTCTATGTTACTGCTAAGGTAAACACAGTCTCCACAGATCGAGAGTACCAAAAAAACATCAGCCTCCACATCCTTCTGCACGGTCGCAAAGTGGTAAGCACTGTTGCTTCACAACGCCAGGGACCCAGGTTTGATTCCTGGCTTTGTTCACTGTCTGTGTGGAGCCTGCACATTCTCCCTGTGTCTGCATGGGTTCCTCCGGGGGCTCCGGTTTCCTCCCACAAGTCCCAAAAGATGTGCTTGTTAGGTGAATTGGACATTCTAAATTCTCCCTCAGTGTGCCCGAACAGGCACCGTAGTGTGGTGACTAGGGGATTTTCACAGTAACTTCATTGCAGTGTTAATGTAAGCCGATTTAATAATAATAATCATAGATTATCATAGATTATCATAGAATTTTACAGTGCAGAAGGAGGCCATTCGGCCCATCGAGTCTGCACCAGCTCCCGGAAAGAGCACCCTACCCAAGGTCAACAACCCCCACCCCATCCCCACAACCCAGCAACCCCACCCCAATAATCTTTTATTGTCACACATATGAAGTTACTGTGAAAAGCCCCTAGTCGCCACATTCCGGCGCCTGTTTGGGTAAGCCGGTACGGGAATTGACCCCGCACTGCTGGCCTTGCTCTGCATTACAAACCATGTCTAGCCCACTGAGCTAAACCTTATAGCTAAACCGGCCCTTATAGCTAAACCGGCCCTTATAATAAAGATTATTATATTATTATTATTATTGTGGCGACCAGAATTGAACACTATTTTCCAAGTGAGGCCTAACTAATGTTCTAGAAAGCTGCAGTGTGGCCTATCTAAGGGTCTATAAAACCTGTATAGTTTGAGTGAATTATAAAATTGGCAGAAGGACAAGGTTTAGTAAGCAATGGCAAGGATAAACAGCAGCAGGTGAGTGGCAATGCAATGTTAATCGGGTGATGTTGAGTGTGTGTGGATGTATGAGTGCGTGTGCGTGTCTGTGCATGTGTTTGTCTGTTTGTATGTGTAAGCCTGCCTGTGTGTTTTGTGTGTCTGTGTGCTTGCGTGTCACTCGCTAATGAGGCAGACTGAAGTGGAAAGGGAAAAGGGAATAAAATGCTCAAGCTCTCAGCTATGCGTGGCTCCAGGCCATGATGCAAGCTGTCTCAATTACATCAATAGCTGCCTCCTCTATTGCTGTCAGTTTGAAGTCTAGTGGGATGTTCCTCTCTGCCTTTTGTGCGCATTGCAGCTTTCATTGCAAGAAGAGCAGCAGTGAGTTAAGTGGACCTTGTTGAAGGGGTTTGGAGATGTGTGCTGCAGATAAGGGGAAGAAGCAGCAACTGCGGCTAATAGGGGAAGTAGTGTGAGGGAAATAGAAGGTGTTAAGTGTGTGAATGCAAGTGCAAACCGAAGGAGGTGCAGTAAAGTGTATGGTTATAATTGGAGGAGTGCCATGAGAAGTGGGGGAGAGAAACACTACGAGTGTTGGTGCTAAAGTACAAGACTACAATGGGCTTGTCTTATGAAGAGAGATTGAGCAGTTTAGGCCTATACCCTATAGAGTTAGAAGAATGAGAGGAGATCTAATCGAGGTGTATAAGATGATAAAATGTATTGACAAAGTAAATGTAGAGAGGATGCTTCCTCTTGTGGAACAAACTAGAATGAGAGGTCACAGTTTTAGGATAAGGAGTGGCAGATTTAAAACAGAGATGAGAAGAAATTACTTCTCTCAAAGGATTGTGAATCTGTGGAATTCACTACCCCAAAAAGTGGGGGATGCAGGTTATTGAGTAAATTTAAGGGGGAGAAAAATAATTAGTAATTAATTAGCAATGGGTTGAAGGACTATGGAGAGTGGGCAGGAAAGTAGTGTTGAAGCTGAGAGGAGAACAGCCATGATCGTATTGAATCGTGGAGCAGGCTTGAGGGGCTGAATTGCCCACTCCTGCTCTTAGATCTTATACTCTTAGGTTCTAAAGGCAGAGAGAATACAATGCTCTTGATGAAGTGTTCAAATTTCTTTCTGCAATGCAAATTTTGTCCTGAACAATGCTACTTTTCATTTCATTTCATTTCATTTCATACTGGCATTGATAATAATAATCTTTATTGTCACCAGTAGGCTTACATTAACACTGCAATGAAGTTACTGTGAAAAGCTCCTAGTCGCCACATTCCAGCGCCTGTTCGGGTACACTGAGGGAGAATTCAAGATGTCCAAATTACCTAACAACACTTGTGGGAAGAAACCGGAGCACCCGGAGGAAACCCATGCAGACATGGGTAGAACGTGTAGACCCCACACAGACAGTGACCCAAGCCGTGAATCGAATATGGGAACCTGCAGCTGTGAATCAACAGTGCTACCCACTGTGCTACCGGGCTGCCCATTGACTAGCTGAGGTACCTCTGTCCGCTGCTGATGGTTAATTTGATGGGGAACATGTTACCCATTCGAGGGTTTTTTACTGGCTCTATGAGTACCTCCATGGTTGCACTAGGTACGAGATAAAGAGTGGGTAGGAAGGCCTTCGTAATTGTATGCTGCCTCAATAACTCACTCTCCAGGGCTCACCTTTGAATAATGCTCTTTCCGTGCCATCCCACTGGATTTCACTCCTGCCCGGTTGGTGAGCTGCCCAGAAATAGGATGATTGGCAAGTCAGCTACAGCATTTAAATGAGGTCTGACTTCAAAAATGAATGGGCTCCTGCCAACTGCATGGGATAGATGAGAAGATACTCCTTGCAACTACCTGCCACACACACTGGAAGCAGGAATCGCCCTAACTTCTCACCTGCATCACCACCGTCCCAATTAAACCCAGTTGAGATAACTTATCGAGAGCAAAGAAAGAGTTTGCTATCTCCCGACAGAACTGTCAGCAGCTCTGCAAAATAAAATCTGTACCTACTGCACATGATTGAATTTTTCTGTCCTTTGCCTAAACATCAACAGCATTCAACTAACCTTTGAGATAGGGAATGTCCTCTCCAATCTATTTCAGTAATGTTTTGTCAGTGGGTCTCCAATACCGAAACAGTTTGCATTTATCCAGCACCTTTTCTTGGCCTTGGGATACCTCAGAGTGTCTCAAAGCCAAGAGTAAAGGTACAAAGTGTGATAATATGCACCCATGCACATCATGAGGTAAAAGCAGGCAGTGACAGACACCCAGGTGAGCCAATCAACATACAGAACAGAACACGACCAATCACCAGACAGAACACCAAAGGAGGGCTTCCAACTATAAAACACACGAGGCATCAGCACTCTGCCTCATTCCTCTGGTGACAACTGTAGTGACAGTCAGGGTGTACAAATCATTCAACACCTTCTACACGTGGATCAGAGCTAGCCTGGTCTAGATACTTAATGTTAGTTTACTTAGAGTAGTAGAGAGCCAACCCACAGGCAGCTGTGTGCTTCGTTACTGAAGTTCAATAAATCTTATTGAACTAACGCCTACGTTTGGTGTATGCTTGATCATTTAACTGCATCGTGTTGCAGTCCGTGTTACCCCAGGGTGAATAACATGACACAAAGGTAATTTATGAGGATGTAATACAGAATTGATTGCCACAATTTAAGGAATGATGTCAATGTGTTAGAAGCAGTTCACAGTTCTAGGATCCCAGGTTCGATTTCCAGCTTGGGTCACTGTCTGTGCGGAGTCTGCACGTTCTCCCTGTGTCGGCGAGGGTTTCCTCCGGGTGCTCCGGTTTCCTCCCACAAGTCCCGAAAGACGTGCTGTTAGGTAATTTGGGCATTCTGAATTCTCCCTCTGTGTACCCGAACAGGCACTGGAATGTTGCGACCAGGGACATTTCACAGAAACTTCATTGCAGTGTTAATGTAAGCCTACTTGTGACAATAAAGATTAGTAAAATAATAAAGGTTTGGAATGGGCGGCTTGTTCTACTCATTCATGGGACGTGGGTTTTGCTGGCTGGGCCAGAATTTACTGCCCATCTCCTAATTGCCCTTGAACGGAGTGACTTGCTGGACCATATTAGCCTACATTTAAGAATCGTCTTCTGAGGGAAGGTTAGGCAGGCTCAGCTTGTAGCCACTGTAGTTTAGGCGAGTAAGAGGCAACTTGATGGAAACATGTAAGATGCTGAGGGATCTTGACAGGGTGGATGTGGAAAGGATTTTTCCTTTTGTGGGAGACTCTAATATATTGTTTAAAAATAAGGGGTCGTCCACTTAGAATAGAAGTGAGCAGATTTTTCTCTCAAAGAGGGTTGGGAGTCTTTGGGACTCTTTTCCTCAAAGGCAGTGGAAGCAAAAATCTTTCAATATTTTTAAGGCAGAAATAGATAGCGGGCACCATCTGCTCAAATGGGAACCGAGTCCGGTAGAGAGTGCGTTTAGCCGAGTGTTTCCCAGTGCTCGGTGCGCCGAGAGACACCCGTCATTTAACTCCCATTTGGGTAGAAACGGAGCCTCAGCGGGAAACGCCCTGATGAGGCCACACTTCATCCCATTTTCTGCACTGAGGAACTTCGCTCGCCGGAATTCTCAGAATAGAAGGAGATAGGGGCGCCACTTTTCAATAGTGTCCCCGGTCTCTCAATCACGACCCTCCCCTCGAACTTCCCCAATGCCCTAACTCACCAATAAGGGGATCCTCAAGCCCCCACCCCCATGCAGGGTACCCCGGGCCCAATTCCAGCACAGGAAAAATGCCAGATTGGCATCCTGGCAGTGCCCTTGACAGTGCCACAATGGCACCATCAGGCTGGCACCCAGGTGGCAGTGCCAGAGCCAAGGTGACACCAGCAGTGCCAGGGTGCCACCCTGCCCAAAGGGCAAGCACCAATCCCCTGGGAGACTCTAATGAGTGCTGTTCCATCTGGCCCCCATTTGTGGTGACCAGCATTGAACAGCACTCACCCAAGATGTCCAACACAAGGGGGTTAGATCTCACCTATTGGGTAGATCATGGGAGTGCACATTAGAGTGAGACTAGCTGTCTCATTGTAATATGCAGATTTGCCAAAAAGTGATCCCGCCCACAATGGGATCTCCTGGCATCGATTGGCCACACCGCGCCATGCTGCTCTGCCTTTTGTGTGTAACGCCACTGGTATATCATGCCCAACTTCTTGATTCTCGATTCTTGAAAGGTTATCAGGGGTAGGAATGTGGGGTTGAAGTTACAATCAATCAGTCATGATCTTATTGAATGGCGGGGCAGACTTGATGGGCTAAGTGGCCCACTCCTGCTCCTAATTTGTGTGTTCGGATCTTGCCAGATCTGAAAAGTGTAGCTATGAGGAAAGGCTGGGTTGTTTTCTTTGAAACAGAAGAGCTGAGAGATTAAATTGCATATAATGGGTTGGAGGGAAAGGATATATTTCCCTCTCATGCATTCCCTGCACGCACAGGTTGCTTCGACAGCGTCCCAGAGCTGGGGAACCACCACGGGCGATGATTGTGAAGTTCCACAAATATCCTGAGATGGGTGAAAAGTGCGAAGGGTGCAAGTGGGAGGAACATTCCATCTGCTTGTGCCAGGACATTGGGGTGGACCTGGCCAAGCGCGTGCCGAACATGGGAGGGGAGACAGAGGAAAGTTGACGGTAGAGGACATGTACGTGGGTGACAGATTTGCAACCTTGGGGAAACTCACAGAGAAGCTCCAACCTCAAAAGGGAACAAACTCAGATGTCTGCAGCTGAATTACCTTCTCTGCAAGCAGACATAAGCGTTCCTCCAGAGACACACTCACACATTCCTGGACACGATGGTAGGGCTGGACTGGTTAGGGGACGGTAAGTGCGGTGACATATATAGGAGGTTCATCGAAACGGTCAGGACCCCACTGGATGAATCCAGATGAAGGTGGGGAGATGAACTGGACACAGAGATAGGGGGAGGACTCTGGATCAAGGCCCTGCACAGTAGTCAACTCTACCTCCTCCTGTGCCAGTCTAAGCCTGATATAGCTCAAGGTATTGCACAGAGCACACCTTATGAAGACACGCATGAATAGATTCTTCCCAGAGGTGCTGGGGAGGTCCAGCCAACCACATCCACATGTTCTGGTCCTGCCCCAGACTCAGGGAATTCTGGATGGCCTTCTTCTTCGTGGGAGTTAAGATGGAGCCATGCCTGGATGTGGCGGTCTTCGGGGTGTCAGAGCACACCGAGCGCTGGAAAAGAAAAGAGGCAGACTTTCTGGCCTTCACCTCACTAATCGCCAAGTGGAGACTCCTGCTGGGATGGAATTCGGCAGAACTGCCCCGGGGCTCGGAATGGCCAAATTCCTGAGGCTGGAAATGAAAAACAAAAATCAAATTTGAAATAAGAGGGTCTGAGCAGAGAGTCCACACCAATTGGAGGAAATTCGGAAGCCTATTCACCGACCTGTTTGCAACCAGCAGCCAGCCGGGAGGGACGGAGGGGGAGATGGGGGAGGGAGCAGGCTGCGGGGGTAAAGGGGGGAGAGGAGGAGGGGTGGAACAGAAAAGTGGGGGGGGGGGGGGGGTGGAATAGGGATAGCCACCCCAGAGAGAGGAGAGCTCAAGACGAACTGGGAAGGAATGGGGAGGAAGGCCACCTACTGTAGGGAGTACAGGCCTCCCCTATACGGGCAGAAACCAGGGTAACAAGCAGACCCTCCCCCCTCAAAGGTTTAAAGCCCAAGTGGGGAGTGGGAGCTCCCCCCCGCCCCAACCCCCACCAACGAAAATAAGGATGTAGACAAACGAGGGGAGGAACTGCAACTACACCAGGACACAGAAGGGGGAAACAGGAGACAACCCTTACCACCAAGCACCAGGAACCCAACCAACTATTCCAATCATGTAAATATTATCCTGTGTTAGAGCCCCAGTCACAGCTATGGTGACAACAAGGGCGGGAGGCTTGTTGTTCAGACCCATGTACAGTTCTCTCCTTTGTCGTCGTATGACACTCTACGCGTGAAACTCAGCTCCTTTTCTTTTCTTTTTTATTCTGCAACTGTTACTTCAAAAACCAATAATGATATTTTTGAAGAAAAAAATATCTGGGTCAATCCTGCGGTGGAGGTTTGACCCACAATTTGCCGACTGAGAGACGAGAGTTCCACGAACCCAACCAAGCTGACAAGAAGCCAAGGTCAGAGATTATTTGGCATCCTGTGGCCTATTAAAATTCTGTTCTAGCTGACAGGTGGTAGAAAGGTGACAGAAAAATTGTGAATCAAGTTCACTGACATCACTTCAGTGAAATATTAGTAAGTTTTGGAATCATTCTGTAAAATAACCGTTTATCAGAGCTACCTGTGCAAATTTGTGTCATCGTCATAGAGTCATATAGCACCAGGAAAGGCCCTTCGGCCCATGCGACTGCACCAGTCAAAAACAATCACCTAACTATTCTGATCCCATTTTCCAGCGCTTGGCCCATAGCCTTTTATGCCTTGGGATCGCAAGTGCACATCTAAATACTTCTTAAATGATATGAGGGTCTCTGCCTCCACCACCCTTTCAGGCAGTGAGTTCCAAACTCCCACCACCCTCTAGGTAAAAAAGTTTTTCCTCACATCCCCTCTAAACCTGCCCTTACCTTAAATCTAAGACTCCTGGTCATTGATCTCTCCACCAAGGGGATAGGGTTCTTCCTGCCTATTCCATCTATGCCCCTCATAATTTTATACATCTCAATCATGTCCCCCCTCTCCAGTTTCCTCTGTTCCCAGGAAAACAGCCCAAGTCTATCCTTCATAACTAGAACTCTCCAGCCCAGAAAACATCATCAGTTCATAAGTTCATAAGATATAGGAGCAGAATTAAGCCATCGAGTCTGCTCTGCCATTCGATCATGGCTGATGTCATCCTGGCCTTAACTCCACTGTCCTGCCCGTTCTCCATAACCCTTCAGCCCATTACCAATTAAAAATCTGTCCAACTCCTCCTTAAATTTACTCTCTGTCCCAGCATCCAGTGCACTCTGGGGTAGTGAATTCCACAGATTCACAACCCTTTGGGAAAAGTAGTTTCTCCTCAACTCTGTTTTAAATTTCCTACCTCTTATCCTCAGACAATGGGGACGGATTCTCCATTTCAGCAGCTACGTGCTGGCTGAAACGGGGAATTTGCAGGCATCTTGTGAGCCAAAATTGGCATTGAACCCTCACCGATTCTGGGACCGGTGAGCGGCTAACAGCGTCACCGGGTGAAACTCCTGGCTCCCGCACCGAAAAAGGCCGATGATCTGCAGCGGTCGCGCTATGCAACATGGCGCCGGTCTTGCGTGGACCCGACCCGCCATCCGCAACCCCACAGGGCAGCCCCTGGCCACCCCCCACCAGTCCCCCCAGCCCTCGCGGAAGCCCCCAGGCCAGCGGCATGGATCCCGGCTGAGCGTGGCAGCACTGGACACAGTCCGCAGCCGCCAGGCCGGGTTCCTGACCGCTCAGATCCGACCACATGTAAACCGTGCAGTTGACCGGAGGCGGAGCATCTCGGGAGGGCCTGCCGATGACGCACCAACGGCGTTGCAACGGCGATTACACTATTTCGGATGGGGCAGAGATTCGCAAACTGCCGTCAAAGTGGCCGTGGTCACGATTTGGGCAATGAAATGGATTTTCCGCCCAATCGCCGATTACGATATCGGCGTTGGGCAATGGAGAATCCCGCCCATGACCTCTCGTTCTTGAATGCCCCACAAGAGGAAGCATCCAATCCACGTCTACTTTATCCATACCTTTTATCATCTTGTATATCTCAATTTGATCTCCCTTCATTCTTCCAAACTCCAGAGAGTACAGGCCTAAACTGTTCAATCTCTCTTCATACGACAAACCCCTCATCGCCGGAATCAACCTAGTGAATCTCCTCTGAACTGCCTCCAATGCCACTACATCTTTCCTCAAGTAAGGGGACCAAAACTGTGTACAAGACTCCAGGTGTGGTCTCACCAATGCCTTGTATAGTTGCTTTCGGAGCGCAGCTCCTTCCTCAGGTGACTCACCTGAGGAAGGAGCTGCGCTCCGAAAGCGGGTGATTCGAAAGAAACGGTTTGGAATTTAACCTGGTGTTGTAAGACCTCTTACTGCGCTCACCCCAGTCCAATGCCGGCATCTCCACATCATGGTTATTAAGTAAAGCAGTGACTACATTCTAGAATTAAAAGTTACAAGAAATCCTACTGAGAAATTTTGAAAACGTTAAAGTTACTATATAACTGAATTTCTCTTTTTAGTGAAAAGTAAACTTCCTTGCTGATTACAAGGAACTTGATCACGTTAGTATAGTGAGAGAGTGAGCGGAAACAGGAATAAAAACATCAACGGTGGCTGAGCAAAGAAATGGGAAAATACCAACTGGTGATTTCTCCAACAATTTGGTTATGGCACATTGTTTGGAGCACAGGAGATAATTCTGCAATGCACTCTGCACTTGGCCACAATTCATACTAAAGGTGCCTGAAGGGGGGAAAAAAATGCTTCATCCCGGAGGCAAACCTCAGACCGATAAACATTGGGATGGTAGCTGGAGAGTGCAGTCATTTTTTGAAATGTATGTGATTGGAAGCTGTCAGTACATTATATATATGTCAAAATATTTTACAAACTTAACTATATAAGAACTGAACAAATATTTCAATATGTTGTGCCTTAAATTATGGAGAAATATTAACCATGAGAGCTAAATAATGTGAAAACAGAAGAAATGCAGTCCAGCACTGTTATCGATTAAATGGTTCACGTTGCAAGATATTACTATTAGTTTGAAAATCTCAATTTTTTTTTAGAATATACACCGTTGAAAATAATTCTGTTGTATGAAACTAAACTTATAACAAAACTATAATAAATCTAAACTGCAAAGTAACTTGCTATTTCATTATGTACAGACATGAAACTGTAGCCATCTGGGATGGCCACTTACAAACGATCCCGGGAAATATGGCCACCTGCAAAGGACCATGGGAAATATGGTCAACCCAGAACTCGGACGCTCAGAGCTTATGTATATTGGCAACTCAGATAACTAGACGCTATCGAAACCCCCAGCTACTTTGCATTCTAATGGCCCATTTCCCGAGAACAAAAGACCTGTACTCAGGTAACAGATACAGAAAGAGACTCATCGGCATCACTCCCTTTGCTCAGGGAGCCCAAAAAGCCAAGGTCAATGACCGCTCAGGACACGCCCCGCCATCAAGGCACCTGCCCCTTTATTGTCCAAAATTGAAGGCAGTAATCGAAGCCTGACGAATTATTGGGTCCAAAGCTAAGGACCGCCCAAAAGAGCGCAAAACCCCAGAAGGATAAAGAGAGACACTGCCATGTGTTCAGACTCTCTTGGCCCCGGCCGATGCCTAAAACCAAGTGTAGCATCACGACCAGAAGACAAGTTCAAGACCAACGATCGCTACCAGACGGATGAGCCCAGCAGAAACGAAGTCACTTCTCCAGATCCAGCCACGCAAGATCCGAACAAAGGCCTTGTCCCTCTGAATAAAGCCAGGTGCCTGAAGTTAATAACAATTAGGTGTAATTTAGCTTGTCGTGTTTTATGTTGCATGTCAAAGTAATTCTTGTGTGTAAATAAACTATCATTGAACTTGAACTAACTAACTGGTTGTTTGGTCTTTGATCGATATCCGGTAAAACCTTGTGGTAGTATCATTTGATACCCGGTGACTCTGAAAAGTAATATCATCATTAATAACTGTCACATCAGTATCCAGTAAAAAAGAGCAACGTTATTGGCATCTCCGGTGCGAATTGACAACAAAACCAAGCGGCTATTTCAGAAATTCTGATTCATTATATAAACATTTCTTAAAACACACAACTGGCATGTTTTGAACAATTCTATAAAACAGCACAAAAATGAAACCTTAATTTTGTGTTTTTGTTACGTGAAGCGTGTTTGACACAACGCTGGCAATCTCTAAAGTTTTCAAGAAATAAAAGCAGAAAGCAACTACGTACACCAATCAAATAGTGTAAAAACATAATACGTAGAAATCAGTGTCCAAAGGTAACTCAGAAAATGGGAATTCTTCACATTTAACGGAATTGTTGAAATACAGGAAGCTGATA
The DNA here is from genome assembly GCF_047496885.1 of Scyliorhinus torazame. Classification (NCBI taxonomy): domain Eukaryota; kingdom Metazoa; phylum Chordata; class Chondrichthyes; order Carcharhiniformes; family Scyliorhinidae; genus Scyliorhinus; species Scyliorhinus torazame. The sequence continues at coordinate 221,773,533 of NC_092711.1, read as the reverse complement.
TTAATGAAAAGCAATTTAGAAATAAGCTAGTGTCCAGTAGGGACTCCAAGATTTAAGCTGATGACTGTTTACAGTTTAAGAATGGCACATTTACTGAACATGAGCAAGACAATTTCCACATTAGACAATTCTGCAGAGACCATATAAACTACAAGCACTTTTACATATTCGCTTCACATTAGTGGGTGTACAGTTCAGCCTGTCCAAACTGGACGACTTGCAATCAATCCCAAGCAGAAATTCTGAGTAACCTTGCAAGACGATGGTCAGATCCTTTTCGGAAGCATCATAACCATCATCATCTTCGTGTTTCCGTTTCAATGGGTTTGTCTCATTGGTGCTGCCCGAGGCCGAGACCATGTTAGTTGATATAAGGGTAATTTTTGAGCCAATCAGAGATGGATTGATCAAAACATTTTGTTGAGGAGATGCCTGTAGCTGTAAACATAAACGTGTGCAACATATTTAGAAATTCTCCCCAAAACAATACACTTCAATGTAAACAAATGTTAGTGAAGCTAGTAAAACTAGAATTGATGCTCGATTCGAGTCTCCACCCTTCTTCATCTAACTCCAGAAGATTAACATCAATTCCATTCTCTCATCTGATTATCTGTCCTCCTCATAAAGGCATCTATGCTCTGCACCTCAACCACGCTCTATGGCAGCAGCGCCACATTTTCACCATTCTCTGAGAAGTCTTACAATACCAGGTGAGTCAGCTGATGAAGGAGCTATGCTTCGAAAGCTAGTGATCAAAAACAAACCTGTTGGACTTTAACCTGGTGTTGTAAGACTTCTTACTGTGCCCACCCCAGTCCAATGCCGGCATCTCCACATCTTGGGCGAGATTTACCGACCCCCGGTTGCCGAATTCTCCACCACCGGATATTCGGCGGGGGCGGGAATCGCGGTGCGCCGGTTGGCGGGCCACCCCCCGCGATTCTCCGGCCCGGATGGGCCGAAGTCCCGCCGCTAAAATGCCTGTCCCGCCGGCGTAGATTAAACCACCTACCTTACCGGCGGGACAAGGCGGCGCAGGCGGGCTCCGGCCGCCCGCGCCGGCGATACGCCGCGCAGGGCGATCTGGCCCCGGGGGGTGCCGTGGGGGCACTCTTTCCCTTCCGCCTTCGCCACGGTCTCCACCATGGCGGAGGCGGAAGAGACTCTCTCCACTGCGCATGCGCGGGAATGCCGTCAGCGGCCGCTGACACTCCCGCGCATGCACCGCCTGGAGATGTCATTTCCGCGCTAGCTGGCGGGGCACCAAAGGTCTTTCCGCCAGCTGGCGGGGCGGAAATCAGTCCGGCGCCGGCCTCGCCCCTTAAGGTTGCGGCTCGGCCCCCATACATACATACCTACCATACATCACCTAATATAGGTGCAACAGTGGTTTACCACATTCATCCCCTGTTAAAATTGAGTCCGGCAGGGGTGGTGGAAAATTATATACAACAACTGAATTTTACATGCACAATTTTTGTGAGAAAAAAAATGTCTTCTGAAGTCCAGTGGACCAGTTAGAGATTCAACCGGTCTGGATGCGACGCAGTGGTGGTGGCGATGCCGATGCTGGTCTGGTCTTCGATGACTCCGGGAGCATGCTGAAATCCTCTTCATCCTCGGGCGTGGACAGGGGGAGGACGGATGGTCCTGGGCGGGTTCCTGCTGGGAGCGCTGGGGGAGGGAAGGGTGGCGCTGGGCCGGAGGGGTGTGTGTGTGGGGAACCTGCTGAGGCCAGGTCCCTGAGGGAGACAGTATCCTGGTGGCAATCGGGGTATGCCACGTAGGCATACTGGGGGTTCGCATGGAGCAACTGCACCCTCTCCACCAATGGGTCCGCCTTGTGGATTCGGACGTGCCTACGGAGAAGGACGGGTCCTGGAGCTGCGAGTCAAATCGGGAGCGACACCCCGGATGTGGACTTCCTGGGGAAGACAAGGAGACATTCATGGGGTGTGTTGTTAGTGGCGGTGCACAGTAGTGACCGAATGGAGTGTAGTGCATCAGGGAGGACCTCTTGCCAACGGGAGGCTGGGAGGTTTCTGGACCGTAGGGCCAGTTGGACGGCCCTCCATGCCGTCCCATTCTCCCTCTCTACCTGTCCATTTCCCCGGGGGTTATAGCTTGTCGTCCTGCTGGAGGCGATACCCCTGCTGAGCTGGAACTGACGCAGCTCATCACTCATGAATGAGGATCCCCTGTCACTGTGGATGTACTTAAGGGACCAGTGTACATGCACACCAAAGTCTCTCTGATCCTTGATACTTCCCAGGATCCTGCCGGTGTGGGGAAACCGAACAGAGCGAAGATTGTGTTGAGGGCTTTGATGATGGTGGCGGACGTCATGTCGGGGCATGGGATGGTGAAGGGGAATCTGGAGAACTCATAAACCACACTGAGAAAATACGTGTTGCGGTCGGTGGAGTGGGGGGGGGCCCTTTGAAACCCACGCTGAGGCGCTCAAAGGGGCGAGAGGCCTTCACCAGGCGCGCACGGTCCGGCTGGTAGAAGTATGGCTTGCACTCTGAACAGACCTGGCAGTCCCTGGTGATTGTCCTTATTTCCTCGACGGAGCAGGGCAGATTGCGGGCCTTTATAAAATGGTACAACCGTGTGACTCCCGGCTGACAAAGGCTGTCATGCAGGGCCCAGAGTCGGTCTACTTGTGCACTTGCACATGTACTTTGGGATAGGGTGTCTGGGGGCTCGTTGAGCTTGCCAGGGCGATACAAAATCTCGTAATTGTAGGTGGAGAGCTCGATCCTCCACCTCAAGATCTTATCATTCTTGATCTTGCCCCGCTGTGTGTTCATAGAATCATAGAATCATAGAAGTTTACAGCATGGAATCAGGCCCTTCGGCCCAACCAGTCCATGCCGTTACGCTAGTCCCAGTTGCCCGCACTTGGCCCATAACCCTCTATACCCATCTTACCCATGTAACTATCTAAATGCTTTTTAAAAGACACAATTGTACCCGCCTCTACTACTACCTCTGGCAGCCCATTCCAGACACTCACTACCCTCTGAGTGAAGAAATTGCCCCTCTGGGCCCTTCTGAATCTCTCCCCTCTCACCTTAAACCTATGCCCTCTAGTTTTAGACTCCCCTATCTTTGGGAAAAGATGTTGACTATCTACCTTATCTATGCCCCTCATTATTTTATAGACCTCTATAAGATCACCCCTAAGCCTCCTACGCTCCAGGGAAAAAAGTCCCAGTCTATCCAGCCTCTCCTTATAACTCAAACCATCAAGTCCCAGCAACATCCTAGTAAATCTTTTCTGCACTCTTTCTAGTTTAATAATATCCTTTCTATAATAGGGTGACCAGAACTGCACACAGTATTCCAAGTGTGGCCGTACCAATGTCTTGTACAACTTCAACAATACGTCCCAACTCCTGTATTCAATGTTCTGACCAATGAAACCAAGCATGCCGAATGCCTTCTTCACCACCCTGTCCACCTGCGACTCCACCTTCAAGGAGCTATGAACCTGTACTCCTAGATCTCTTTGTTCTATAACTCGCCCCAACGCCATACCATGAACTGAGTAGGTCCTGGCCTGATTCGATCTGCCAAAATGCATCACCTCACATTTATCTAAATTAAACTCCATCTGCCATTCATCGGCCCACTGGCCTAATTGATCAAGATCCCGTTGCAATCCTAGATAACCTTCTTCACTATCCACTGTGCCACCAATCTTGGTGTCATCTGCAAACTTACTAACCATGCCTCCTAAATTCTCATCCAAATCATTAATATAAATCACAAATAACAGTGGACCCAGCACCGATCCCTGAGGCACACCACTGGTCACAGGCCTCCAGTTTGAAAAACAACCCTCTACAACCACCCTCTGTCTTCTGTCGTCCAGCCAATTTTGAATCCAATTGGCAACCTCACCTTGGATCCCGTGAGCTTTAACCTTTGTGTTGTTGAACATGAAAGCTATCGACTGTTGGTCAGTGAGGAGAGTGAATCTCCTGCTGCCCAGGTAATGCCTCCAATGCCACACAGCTTCAGCCTCTTTTTCGACAGATAAGTGCCAAATTTCTGAGGCATGAAGGGTGCGGGAAAAGAATGCCATGGGTCTGCCTGCCTGATTGAGGATGGTGGCGAGGGCGACGCTCTCCACTTGAAAGGGCAGCATCTCGTCTACTGCGTGCATCCCGGCCTTGGCGATATCGGCTCTGATGCTGGCGAAGGCCTGTTGAGCCTCGGCCGTCAGGGGAAAATGGGTGGACTGTATGAGTGGGCGGGCCTTGTCCGCATAGTTTGAGACCCACTGGGCGTAGTATGAAAAGAAACCCAGGCAGCACTTGAGGGCCTTGGGGCAGTGGGGAGGGAGAGCTCCATGAGGGGGCGCATGCGGTCGGGATCGGGCCCCAGAACTCCATTCTGGACCACATAGCCGAGGATGGCTAAGCGGTTCATGCTGAACACGCACTTCTCCTTGTTGGAGGTGAGGTTTGCGCGAGTGGCGGTGTGGAGAAATTTGGCAAGGTTGACATCATGGTCCTGCTGATCATGGCCGCAGATGGTGACGTTGTCTCGGTACGAAAAGGTGGCCCGCAAACCGTACCGGTCGACCATTCGGTCCATCTCCCTTTGGAAGACCGAGACCCCGTTGGTGATGCCGAAGGGAACTCTGAGGAAGTGATAGAGGCGACCTGTCTGCCTCGAAGACAGTGTATGGACGGTCCGTTTTACGGATGGGGAGCTGGTGGTAGGCGGATTTGAGGATTGTCCAAATCAGATATGCGTGGGAGGGGATACGTGCCGAGCTGTGAGTACCGATTGATGGTCTGGCTGTAGTCCACGACCATTCTGTGTTTCTCCCCAGTTTTAACTACTACCACTTGGGCTCTCCAGGGGCTGTTGCTGGCCTCGATGATGCCTTCCCGAAGCAGCCGCTGAACCTCAGACCTGATGAAGGTCCTGTCCTGGGTGCTGTACCGTCTGTTCCTCATGGCGACGGGTTTGCAATCTGGGGTTAGATGTGCAAAGAGGGAAGGTGGATCGACCTTTAGGGTCGCGAGGCAGAATTTCAGGGTTAGGCTCTGGAGGTTACATTGGAAGTCCAGGCCAAATAGTAGGGCAGCGCAGAGATTAGTGAGGACGTAGATGCGGAAGCCGCTGAAATCTACGCCCTGGACCGTGAGTGTGACCGTACAGTACCCCCGGATCACCACGGAATGGGATCCGGAGGCCAGGGAGATTCTGGGGTGTACCTCGAGGGAGCAGTGCCTTACCCTATTCTGGTGGATGAAGCTTTCGGTGCTCCCAGAGTACAGCAGGCAAGAGGTCACGTGTCCATCGATTTTAACGCTGGTCGATGCGGTAGCTAGGTTGTGCGGACGAGCCTGGTCAATGGTCACTGAGGCGAGTCGTGGTTGGTCATCGCTAGTGTCGGATGATGGGGTGCCCTTGGGGCATGGGTCCTGGAACGCTGATGGTGCCCATGTGCCATGGGGGAGACAAGATGGCGGCGCCTGAAGATCTTCGGGAGGACAAATGGGCCGCACGTGGCGGGGGATGAAAAATATGGCGGCGCCATGGGCCGCACGTGTTGCGCGGAGGAGACGATGGCGGTGCCCAATGGCCGCGCTTGGTCTGAGGGGGAGGAAATGGCGGCGCCCACTGGCCACGCGTGGTCTGAGGGCAAGAAGATGGCGGCGCCCGCTGTCCGTAAACAAGGGGCTGGGGCGATAGCGGCGACTGCGTGGGCCTGGCACACCGCAGAGAAGTGCCCCTTCTTACCGCAAGCCTTACAAAGGGCAGCGCAGGCCAGGCAGCGTTGGTGGGGGTGTTTCTGCTGGCTGCAAAAGTAACACCTGAGGTGCGCTGGCTGGCGCGTGGCGCAGGCATACTGGCTGGGTAAGGCCCCCGCTGGGGCAGCCGACTGTGGGGTCCACGATGCGTAGGAAGGGGGGGCCGCGCAGCTGGGGGTGTAGGCCTGGATATTGCGCGAGGCGACCGTCATAGAGAGCGCTAGTTTTTTTGTCTCTGTGAGATCGAGTGTGGCCCCCTCTAGAATTCGCTTGCATATGAGGTCCAACCCAATCTCCGTGACAAAAGCGTCCCGCATATGGAGGTTAGAATGTTCAGTGGCCGTAACGGCCTGACAGTCACAGTCCCGGACTAGTGGGATTAATGCCCGCCAGAAGTCTTCTATGGACTCACCAGGGAGTTGATGGTGAGTGGCAGTATGTACCTGACGAAGAGTGTGTTCGTCTTCTGGGCGTAATTTTCTTTGAGTAGCGTCATGGCGTAGTTTGGCGCGTCCTGGATCAGCGGAAAGACATTGGAGCTCAACCTCGAGTACAGTATTTGTTTTTTCTGAGCCTCCGGAACAGGGTTTGGCGCCGAGTTGATGTACACCTCGAAACAAGCTAGCCAGTGCTGAAAGTCCTTTTTGGCGTCGCTTGATCGCGGATCCAGCTGCAGGCGATCTGGCTTGATACGGAGGTCCATCTTCTGAAAATCTTAGAGCAATAAATTGGTGCACGATCAATTGCACAAAGACGAGAGTTGAATACAACTGAGACTTTATTGCTCTAAGGTGTGTGGCCTCCCACAGCAGCTGGCGAAATGGCTGCTGCACGGAGGCACACACATTTATACTCCGCCTACTGGGCGGAGCCAGCAGGCAGGGACTACCATCATACCTGTAGTACAGGTCCTACCATACATCACCTAATATAGGTGCAACAGTAGTTTGCCACATCGTTCATCATCTGTTCTCTTGTCTTGTTTGTCCTGCCCAAGTGCATCGCCTCACACTTATCCGGATTGAATTCCATTTGCCACTGATTAGCCCATCTGACCTGCCCCTCTATATCCTCATGTAATCGAAGGCTTTCCTTCTTACTATTTACCGCCCCACCAATTTCCATCCGCAAACTTACTGATCCACCATCCTACATTTATTTCCAGATCATTTCATATAAACACCAACAGGAAGGACCCCAACACCAATCCCTGCGGGACCCCACTGGACACAGATTTCCAGTCAGAAAAACACCCCTCGACCATCACCTTCCTCCATCTCTGCTTCTTGCCACTTTGGATCCAATTTGTCAAATTTCCTTCACTTTAAATCTCCCATGTGGGACCTTATCCAAATCCTTGCTGAAGTGCAAGTCGATAAGGTTGAATGCACTTCCTTCATCTATACACCTGGTCATCTCTTCGAAAAAATCAATCAAGTTGGTCAAATAACAATCCCCTTCCCAAAACCATGCTGACTGTTCTTGATTAATCTCTGCCTCTCCAAATGCAGATTAATTCTGCCTCTCAGAATTGCTTCCAATAGTTTCTCCACCACTGAGGTTAGACTGACTGGCCTGTGGTTTCCTGGTTTATCCCTTCCTTCCTTCCTGAATAACATAGAACATAGAATATACAGTGCAGAAGGAGGCCATTCGGCCCATCGAGTCTGCACCGACCCACTTTAAGCCCTCACTTCCACCCTATCCCTGTAACCCAATAACCTCTCCTAACCTTTTTGGACATTAAGGGCAATTCAACATAGCCAATCCACCTAACCTGCACGTCTTTGGACTGTGGGAGGAAACCGGAGCACCCGGAGGAAACCCACGCAGACATGGAGAGAATGTGCAGACTCCTCACAGACAGTGACCCAGCAGGGAATCGATCCTGGGGCCCTGGTGCTGTGAAGCCACAGTGCTAGCCACTTGTGCTACCGTGCTGTCTATAGAATAATGATACCACATTGTCTATTCGCCAGTCCTCCCAGTTCTGCGGCTCCTGTGGCCAGAGAGGAATTGAAAATTATTGCCAATGCCCTGCTATTTCCTCCCTAGCCTCACACAACAGCCTGGGATACATTTCATCTGGAGATTTGTCTATTTTTAAGCCTGCCAGACCACTCAGAACCTCCACTCTGTCAATGTTAATCTCTTTAATTTTATGAGAGCCCTTCTCCTTGATTTCTGTCCCTGACAAGAGTGAATGCTGGCACAAAGTATTCATTTAGAACCCTACATACAGCCTCTGGCTCCATACCCAAATTACCACTGTTGTCCTTAATGGACCCTACTCTTTCCCTGGTTATCCTTTTGCCCTTACTGTACTTGTAAAGCAACTTAGGATTTTCCTTTAATTTATCTTTTGGGCAGCACGGTAGCCTTGTGGATAGCACAATTGCTTCACAGCTCCAGGGTCCCAGGTTCGATTCCGGATTGGGTCACTGTCTGTGCGGAGTCTGCACATCCTCCCCGTGTGTGCGTGGGTTTCCTCCGGGTGCTCCGGTTTCCTCCCACAGTCCAAAGATGTGCAGGTTAGGTGGATTGGCCATGATAAATTGCCCTTAGTGTCCAAAATTGCCCTTAGTGTTGGGTGGGGTTACTGGGTTATGGGGATAGGGTGGCGGTGTTGACCTTGGGTAGGGTGCTCTTTCCAAGAGCCGGTGCAGACTCGATGGGCCGAATGGCCTCCTTCTGCACTGTAAATTCTATGAAATATATGAAATCTGCCAGTATCTCCTCATGTCCCCATTTTGCTCTCCTAACTTCCTTTTTAAGTTCCCTCTTGCACATTCTACACGCCTCGATGTCTTCTGCTGTTTTGAACCTTTGACATCTGCCATAAACCTCCCTTTTTCCAATGCTGTATATCTCTCGGTATCCAGGGTTCGCTGGATTTGTTGGTCCCACCCTTTTTCTTAATTGGAACACGTTGGCCCTGTACTCTCCCTCTTTCCTTCTTGAATGTGCCCCAGATCTGTCGAAAAGTGTGTGCCCTCAGCCCACTCTGGCCAAATCATGCTAAAACCGGCCTTCCACCCATTTAGAACTTTGATCTCAGGCCCATCCTTGGGCGGGATTCTCTTATCCTGAGACAAAGTGTTGATGCCTTCGTAAACGCCATCATCGATGGCGTCAACATGGCCTCAGGAGCAGCGATTCTGATCCCTACAGGGGGCCAGCACGGCACTGGAGCGACCTACACTGCTCCAGCTGCCGATCCCGGCATCAGATGGGCGCCGCGGGTCTGCGAATGCGCAGTGGGACCGGCGCGATTGCCGCGCATGCGCGGTGGCTCCCTTCACTGTGCCGGCCCCGACGCAACATGGCGTAGGGCTACAGGGGCCCCCAGACTGAGAGGCCGGCCCGCCGATCAGCAGGCCCCGATCGCGGGCCAGGCCACAGCGGAGGCCCCCCCTGGGGATCGACCCCCCTCTCCCCCCCCACCAGGTCGCCCGGAGATCCATTCACGCCGAGGTCCCGCCGGGCAAGACCAGGTTAGGACGCCGCCGGCAAGACTTGGATTTTTTTGTACGGCCGCTCGGCCGAGAATCGCCGGGGGGGGGCAACGTAGAGAGGCCCCCTACTGACGCCTCGTATATTGACCCCTGACTGGCGCCGCGCCGACGCCAATGGCGCTGATTCTCCACTCTCCGGAGAATCGCGTCCCAGCGTTGGAGCGGCGTGCTGGGATTCGTGCGGCCCCTCCGGGGATTCTCCAACCCAGCATGGGCTCGGAAAATCCCGCTCCTTGAGCCTGTGCCATGGGGGCACTCTTTCCCTCTACACCGGCTGCTGTGGACCTCCGCCATGGACGGTGCGGAGACGAACCCCTCTGCGCATGCGCTGGGATACCGCCGGCACACGCTGGCGCTCCCGCGCATGCGCCAACTCGCGTGGGCCAGCGGAGTCCCTTCGGCGGCAGTTGGCGTGGCGCCAAGCCCTTTCCGCGGCTGTTGGCGCGTCGCCAACCCCGCCGCTGCCGGCCTAGCCCCCGAAGGTACGAAGGATTCCGCATCTTCCGGGCTGCCCGACGCCGGAGTGGTTCATGCTGTCTACAAAATGCAACCCCATTGATACATCAACCACTTTGTTACTGAAAATTAAGTCCAGGACCGCCCCCTCTCTTGTAGGTCCTTCTTGGTACTGGCTTAAAACGTTCTCCAGGCGCATTTTAAGAATTCCACTCCCTCTAAACCTTTCACACTATGGCTACGCCAGTTAATGTTGTGGAAGTTGAAATCCCCCACTAGCCTATTACTTTTGCAAGTCTCTGAAATTTTCCTACATATCTGCTCTCCTATTTCTTTCATACTATTATTGGACCTATAGTACTCCCAGCAATGTGATTGCTCCTTATTGGTTTTTGAGTTCTACTCATGTGGCTTCAGTTGAAGTGCCTTCGAACATGCCATCCATCCTTGCTGCTGTCATTGATTCCCTGATCAAAATTGAGACACAACCGCCTCTTTTACCTCCTTCCCCATCTCGCCTGAATATTGAGCTGCCAATCATGTGTCAGTGACAGCAAAGTCATCTTACCCTCATGTTTTAATTTGTGCCCTCAGTTTATCTTCCTTGTTTGTCAGGTTCCTTGCATTAAAATAAATACCATCCAATCTTGCTGCTACCACCCCATACAGAGGCAAAACTTGTCTGGCATCCGATTACCTTCCTATACCTCAGAGCATGAGCTACTCAGATGACTAGAGGGCGGCGCTTCCTCCCAATTGGAGGAGCTCCCCAGAGGTTATATACCTCGACCTGGAAGCAGTTCAAGGAAGGAGACCCTGTGGAGTGTGGAGTGGAGTGGAGTGATTATTGTGGAATAAAATGAGTTGTACTCTGTCAGCCGAGCCCTGTTTGGAGTCTTTGCCTCCGTCTACAACACTTGTCAAACTCCCTTATGATGTAACTGGTTTAGACATTATGGCTGGGATTCTCCCCTACCCTGCGGGACGGGGGTCCTGGCGGGATAGAGTGGCGGGAACCACTCCGGCGTCGGGTCGGATTTCTCCGCACCTTTAGGGGCCAAGCCCTCGCCTTGAGGGGCTAGGCCCGTGTCGGAGTGGTTGGCGTGCCGCTGGCCGGCGTGAAAGGCCTTTGGCGACATGCCAGCCGGGGCCAAAAGGACTTCGTCGGCCGGTGGAAGTCCGCGCATGCGCGGGAGCGTCAGCGGCTGCTGACGTCATCCCCGCGCATGCGCAGGGAGGGTGTCTCTTCCGCGTCAGCCATGGTGAAGGCTGTGGCCGAGGTGGAGGGAAAAGAGTTCCCCCACGGCACAGGCCCGCCCACGGGTTGGTGGGCCCCGATCACGGGCCAGGCCACCGTGGGGGCACACCCCCGGGGCCAGATCGCCCCGCGTCCCCCCCCAGGACCCCGGGGCCCGCCCGCGCCGCCTGGTCCCGCCGGCAAGAGAGGTGGTTTGATTCTCGCCGGCGGGACTGGCATTCCAGCAGCGGGACTTCGACCCATCGCGGGCCGGAGAATCGGCAGGGGGGGGCTCGCCGACCGGCGCGGTGCGATTCCCGCCCCCGCTGAATATCCGGTGTCGGAGAATTCGGCAACTGGCGGGGGCGGGATTCACGCCAGCCCCCCCGGCGATTCTCCGACCCGTCCGGGGGGGAGGGTCGGAGAATCCCGGCCTATTTGCCTTTCTGACTCACTTGATCTCTCTTTAAATTTTGTCTGTGATCTATCCCTGCTGAACCTTCTCTCAGGATCCCAGGCCCCTGCAAAGTTAGTTTAAACCCCTCCCAACAGCACTAGCAAACGTCCCTGCAAGGACACTGGTCCCATTTTGCTTCAGGTGCAAACCGTCCGCCTTGTACAGGTCCCACTGGCCCCAAAGGTGGTCCCAATGTTGCACAAATCTAAAGCCCTCCCTCCTGCACCATTTCTCCAGACACACATTCATCTTGACTAACTAAATTGCATAATCACAGTACTGTGCACCCCACTGTAAACATCCTATGCATGACTGACCATCTCAAGGGAGTGACAAGAGTTCTCTGAGTTCACAAGAAAGGCACCAATGTGACCAATCATGGCAAAACCTGTGCACCTCGATGCACAGAATGCTACTAGGAAGAAGGTGGAATATATTTGCGGTTCACAGTGTGAAGTTTGAAACAAAAACACATTTTCAACAAGATAAAATAACACAGATGAACAAATTTCTTTGAAAAACAACTGTCACATCATCTGAAATTAAAGTGAATCAGCGATAGTTAAGTGTTGAGGTTCTGAGGTGTTGACGAAACTGTTAACCTTTATAAAGGACATTTTTAACACACCATCGTTATGTCTCTTGGCGCTCTTTTTTATAAAGCATGTTTATTGAGATTTTTCATTTTAGAAATGAACGCAACAAGGTTACAAAATAACACATCAGCAAGGGAGGGATGAAAAAACAGAAATGGCTTAACCTCTATAAGCACAGAATGGAACAGTAGCACAACATCGCAACTGGCACAATACAATCATTAGACAGAGTTAAATACTCATGTTGCTCCACCAAAGACTGAGTGAGAAAGAGGAGAGGGCCATGATAACATGACAAAATGGTGCACACCCATGCAGCACAAATCCGCAATCGTCACGGGAAATCAGGATAAACCTCCTGCGCCATGATCGGGTGCGCACCAACGAACATCCTCCTCAACTTCAGCAGCGTCAACAGCACCAGTGACCCAGCACAGCCTTCTCTTTCCAGATTCCAGACCACCTATGTCATGATATCCACATCAGCAGATCATGGTGCAATCACACACACACTGATGGACAGGCAGTTGGACCAACCAACACACACACAACATCGCAGCCAATCACTAGTGAGAGCACACGCACTATAAAACAGGGAACACCACAGTTCCTGCTCATTCTACCAGGAGATAGCTCAGAGCACAGAGCTCACAGGGTGCCACTCCGACATACACCATGTGCTGAGTGCCTCACTAAGATCGTGCTAGGGCTGGGTCCACAGGTTAGCTGGTGAAGTACGAACCACAGCCAGAAGTTAGTAGTTGTCGTTGTTAAGACAATAAAACAGAGTTGTACCATCTACAGCCGTGTTGGATCATTTGTGCATCGGAACACCCAACACGACAACCTACACCCACATAGGAGCCAGGAATGGATTTTTCGCAGCCGCCCTTGCAAAGAAAGAAGTAAATACACAGAAAACCCAGATCTACTGGGAGTTACATACACACTACATAATGGAAGAAAACCCTAAAAACGAGCCCAGGCCAGAACACAATTATGAAGAGAGGAGAGGAAGAGAGGACCGGCAGCAATAACATGTTCAGACTATGATCAAGCCCTCATGGTCTTCCAACGTAGAAAAGGAAGAAAAAAAGAGGAAAAGAAGATCTACCAGAGCTATCCCACCAGATGATAACACCCAATAGTGAAGAGGAGAACAGTCCACTCAATCAACACGAGGGCGACCGGCTTCCGCCTCCTCCTGCCGGGAGAAGATAGGATATCCACCTATCAAACTCAACCTCAGATCCCAGTGTGCATAAGCGACAAGGGAACAAAACACAGCTTCCCTGGAAGCTCCTCCCAACACCATCGGAGGGGTACATCCTGAGACCCTAGGAGCAACAGGATAATAGCCACATCTCTGGTCCTGGCCTAGCCCAGCATCAAGCAACACACAAGAAACCCATCAAGGCAACACACCACAAGAGGATGATTATTCCAGCCCCATCTGGGAGGGGGGGGGGGAATGGAGGGAGAGGGTCAATTCCCTCCTCCCCGACGCAACAATAGAATCCGCCCTCCCAACCGCAACCCCCCCACACCACCAGGTCAGATCAGGCTAAGAATCAACATAGCGCTTACCCAGATGAAGAGAACATAAGGAGAAAAGGACTCCTAAAGAGGGGATACCCAGCATAGCTCAAAGCGACTCCTACCGGAGAAAATATATTCAGAGCAGTCTCCCTCCCTAACAACCCAACCACTGAAATAGCCCAGGAGAGGAACACAAAGAGAGGCCCAGTAGAGGAAAGGAAAACTCAACCTCAAGGAGAAGACAGAAAGAAGTCAGCTCTTGCCAGGATACAAACCTTGCCCAGGCCAAAGAAGGTTAAAGATATGGGCCGTCATTCTCCGACCCCCCCGCCGGGTCGGAGAATGGCCGTTGGCCGCCGTGAATCCTGCCCCCGCCCCCGCCGAAGTCTCCGCTCCCGGAGATTGGGCGGGGGCGGGAATCCGGCCGCGCCGGTTGGCGGGACCCCCCGCTGGATTCTCCGGCCCGGGTGGGCCGAAGTCCCGCCCAGGAATTGCCTGTCCCGCCGACGTAAATCAAACCTGGTATTTACCGGCGGGACCAGGCGGCGTGGGCGGGCTCCGGGGTCCTGGGGGGGGGGCGCGGGACGATCTGACCCCGGGGGGTGCCCTCACGGTGGCCTGGCCCGCGATCGGGGCCCACCGATCCGCGGGCGGGCCTGTGCCATGGGGGCACTCTTTCCCTTCCGCCTCCGCTACGGCCTCCACCATGGCGGAGGCGGAAGATACTCTCCCCACTGCGCATGCGCGGGAAACTGACAGCGGCCGCTGACGCTCCCGCGCTGGGAAACTGACAGCGGCCGCTGACGCTTCCGCGCTGGGAAACTGACAGCGGCCGCTGACGCTCCCGCGCATGTGCCGCATTTCCGCGCCAACTGGCGGAGAAACAAACGCCATTTCCGCCAGCTGGCGGGGCGGAAATCCCTCCGGCGTCGGCCTAGCCCCTCAATGTTGGGGCTAGGCCGCCAAAGATGCGGAGCCTTCCGCACCTTTGGGCCGGCGCGATGCCCGTCTGATTGGCGCCGGCTTTGGCGCCAGTCGGCGGACATCCAGCCGTTGGGGGAGAATTTCGCCCATGGATTCTTAATTCAATGAACATAAGAAACCCGAAATGGATTAGTTCAGAATGGGGAGGCTATCCTCTATCTTAGCAAGCACTGAACTAACCTTACTAATCACAGTCACCCATCTTGCATCCTGCCCCAGCTCCACTCGTCTTCTTCATAAATGAGACAGGGCGTGACAGAAAACACTTACGTCCCACAACCACAATGATTATCAGGCCCAAAAACCAAAAGAAGTAAAACTGCACAAATCACACTTTCCATAATTGATTCAAAATGATCTTGCTAGGACAGGATAACAGGTAAGGGTAATCAACAGCACAGACCATCATACTCGATTTTGCACCCCTCACAGGGAAAAATACAACAATAAATAGTCAACAACATGATCGGCAAAGAGTAATGTCCAGGATTAAAGAAGAACTGCATGGTAAACTGCAGGATAAAGACAACTTTTGGGCAGCACAGTAGCATTGTGGATAGCACAATTGCTTCACAGCTCCAGGGTTCCACGTTCGATTCCCGGCTTGGATCACTGTCTGTGCGGAGTCTGCACATTCTCCCCGTGTGTGCGTGGGTTTCCTCCGGGTTCTCCGGTTTCCTCCCACAGTCCAAAGATGTGCAGGTTAGGTGGATTGGCCATGATAAATTGCCCTTAGTGTCCAAAATTTCCCTTAGTGTTGGGTGGGGTTCCTGGGTTATGGGGATATGGTGGAAGTGTGGACCTTGGGTAGGGTGCTCTTTCCAAGAGCCGGTGCAGACTCGATGGGCCAAATGGCCTCCTTCTGCACTGTACATTCTATGATTTTAAAAAACTTCCATGTAGCATGGGAAAGAAAAGGTTAAGGCAGGAACAACGAGCACGCTCAACCATCTCTCCAGAATTTCATCGATCAAAGCACGAGACTACAGCACTTCCAACCTACCTTCACTCTGATGCCCAGGGCAGCACACAGCCTTGGTCCTGGTCAGGGGGGAATGACTCGACCCACTCAGCATCCTCCAATCCCTCACGATGAGCATCAAGAAGAAGAAGAAATAGGACCAGTGGTCAGTGGACCCTACAGAGCCGTGGCCTCGAAGGCAGAATGCATTGTACTCCATGTCATATGATGTACCCAGCCTCCAGATCAAGATTATCAAAGCATGGCAGCCAAACCGCGACCTCAATCAGAAATTCATCTCTCATCTCTCGCCAGGGTTTGGGTTCAAGGGATAGCCCACCCAGCCCCCATCTCCTGAACCCGGCAGGATAAATGACACACCATGCACCAGGATTTCAATGACATGAAGGTGGCCCCTAACCAGTAACAGTGCTCTCTTGAGTGGAAGTATTCTCTCATACGCCTTCACTGCTCTTCTAAATGTTCCCTGCAGTTCCTCAAAGTGAGCTCCAGAGATCTACACGCAGAGTCAAAATTCTCAGTCAACTCAACATCTTCAATGGCAGCCATCATGTGACACACACAGCACTGCCAAGGCGAGAGCGCACTCAGCAGCAATTGCGCTACTACAAGCTTCACCCCACCCCACTCCAACTGCTACGAACAAATGAGGATTTCAACATTATTTCTCAGCTCTTTCTCATAAAACGGCGAATCAGGAAGCATGAAATTTGCACCAGGACAAAATGGTGGGTCAAAAGGTGAGCAGAGCCGGAGCTCTCTAAAACACAACTGCTCCCGTGCTCACATCACGTGAGCCCCCTCCCCCACAGTTGTGCTCTTTTTTAATGAACTGCGTGCTGAGAATGATAACTGATGCTGGGGTACTGTCCCATGGCCACCTTTAGTTTTCCCCTCTTATCATCTTCACATACAAGACCAGAGAATGGGCCTGGGGTAACTACTTGACTTTCACAATCTCAGGCCATCCCAAACAACTTTATACAACCAATGAAGCATTTAGAATCATCGAATTTACAGTGCAGAAGGAGGCCATTCAGCCCATCGAGTCTGCACTGGCCCTTGGAAAGAGCACCCCACTTAAGCCCATGCCTCCAACCTATCCCCGTAATCCCCGTAACCTGCCTAACACTGAGGGCAATTTATCATAGCCAACCCACCTAACCTGCACATCTTTGGACTGTGGGAGGAAGTTGGAACACCCATAGGAAACCCGCGCAGACTGCAGAGAATGTGTAGACTCCACACAGACAGTGTCCAAGCCGGGAATCGACCCTGGGAGCCTGGAGCTGTGAAGCAACTGTGCTAACCACCGTGCTACCGTGCTGCCCTTGTAAAGTGTTGGCACTAATATAAGTGTGGTTGAAAAGAATCCACACACCGCAGGATCCCACAAGCAACAATGAGATAAGGTCCAGATAACTGATTTTATTTAATGATGTTGACTGAGGGGTAGACATTCGCCAGAAAACTGGTGGGAACTCTCTTGCTGTTTTTCCAAATAGAGCCACAACATCCTTTTCATCCACCTGAGAGGACAGACGATGACTTTGTGCGAGAAGTGGCATGAATGACAATGCAGCAGTTTCTGAGCATTGCATTACGGTACCAGAAACAACAATTTGCATTTATAGAGCATTTATGGACAGGCATAGTGACGGCATGGATAAGGGGAGTTCATCTCATGTAACACCATGTGGAGAGTCTGATTTGGGCTCAGAAAGCTGTCAGGTGAAAGGATAGGGTTGGAACCTAGGGAACAGTGTTTGGTTGGAGATTAACGGCAATGGGTTCACTCTTCTCAATATTTAGTTGCAGGAAAGTTATGCTAACTACGTACTGGTTATCAGACATGCAGTATGATCATTTAACAACAGTGCCGGAGTCGAGAGAGGTGGTGATGAGGTGGATGTCATTCCGAAACATGAAAACTAATGATGTGTTTACACTTGGTGTCACTGAGGGGCAGCATATAATATAATAATAATCTTTATTGTAGGCTTACATTAACACTGCAATGACGTTACTGTGAAAACCCCCTAGTCGCCACATTCCGGTGCCTGTTCGGGTACGGAGAGGGAGAATTCAGAATGTCGAATTCATCTAACAGCACGTCTTTCGGGACTTGTGGGAGGAAACCAGAGCACCTGGAGGAAACTCACACAGACATGTGGAGAACGTGCAGACTCCACACAGTGAACCAAACCGGGAATTGAATCTGGGACCATGTAACTGTGAAGCAACAGTGCGAACCATTGTGCTACCGAAGAAAGGCATGAAGGGTATAGCATAATGAGCTGAACGTTTTGAGATCGTGATGTGTATCGCGACATAACATCAGCATTCATGTGCTAGATGGAGAGAGATGAAATAGTCTGTACACAAGAGAGATGTACTTACCTAGTTTCCAGTTGTGTATTTAGTGTTAGTGGTTTTGAGGTAACTTACCTGAATCAGAGGCGAGATATTACTGAGTAGAGGGAAACCTTCCCAGTATAGATTAGGCCATAAGGCCAATCACAAAAATAAAAGAGCCAAGGAATTGGGAGTGAAACCACGTCCCTAATACTCTGACTACGATGAAATAAAAATGGAACCAGACACATTAGTCCCACTCCCAGCTGGATAACGGTGGAGAGGTTTTGGAGGAGGTAGTGTGACTAGCCTAAGTTTTGCGCGCGCCTCTGGATGCTTAACTAAATGACAGTAAGCATTCACTGAGGTGCTATGAAAACTGATGGGCAAGCAGTCATATGACAAGAAAGGGATTGAATCCATGCCTTCTCCCCTTGCCCAAATTACAGATTTCCGCATGCTTTCAATTCATCAAAAAAACTTTTTGTCCCGAGGTGCTTTGTTGAATTACTGGTTCAACCAGGTAGGGCATGGACTCCATTTTGAGAAAATGAAATACTTCTCTTCAGGTGATTTAAATGACAACAGTAATTTGCATTTATATGGAACCCTGACAAAATGTCTCAAAGTTCTTCCTTGGAATGTAATTAGATAAAAATTGACACCGAGCCAAAGCAGACAATGCTTAGCGAATGAGTTTGCTTTCAAACAACATTTTAAAGAAAGAGAAAGGTGCAGAGGTGACTACGAATGGGGAGAAAATAGGGTTTAGATAGTTGCGGCCACAATACCAATAGTGGAGTGAAGGAAGTCATAAGAGGCCCATGTTGGAGGAACTATTTTTAGAACAAAAAGCAGAAAATAAAAATGAAGTTGTTATACCGTCGATTCACTGCGAGACTGTGAGAACGAGTGAATATGAGGCTTTATTATCCAGGAACTCGCCTGCCAGTGTCTGCTGTACAAATGAGTGCCACCCACAGGTGGCCGGTCTATATATCACCCCGGTGAGGGCGGAGCCCACCGGGGTTCCAGTACAGTACCTGGAAGTAAACCGTATTATCATTTCCAGGTCATAGGTCACAGCGCTATACAGACAGTTCATACTTAGGTGAATACATTCACCACAGAAGTGAAGACAGGGATTTTCCAGCTCGATGAGAAGAGAAAAGTACAATGCCAGTGGGACAGTAGTTAACTGGATGGTCAGCTACAGGACTGAGTAACGTGAATCAGTTTAGCAGTGTTGTTATGAAACAGTGAGTTTAAAATACAGCTATTTTTGGGTCCCTGGGGGAAAGATTTGAGTTAGCTGCGAAGCATCAAGTGAATGTTGAAGAACTCACCAGACTAAAACTGTTTACAACTGTGTCAGTCCCAAGCAAGGAACCTTTGTGTCAGGCTAGTGGTCAATCTTCACTGATTTAAGCGTCTGCAAAGATATTGCTGGGTAAAGGAATATCAGGAAATTGAATCATCTTCTTGAGTTTGTATTGAGATCTATCGGAATAGGATGATTTCTTCACTGCCAACTCTGGCAGAAAGAGGCTGTCTGGCTACCATTATCCCATTTATTTTCTTCTTCATCCTCCTCCTTCTCCTCATGCTCTTGCTGCTCAGCTTCTTACCTGATAGCTGGACACAAGGGCTTTCCACCGGGTGGACAGAATTATGTCGCATGTAACATACCGCCATGGATCATGTGATCTGCTTTGTTGAATACTGCAAGGCTTCTCCAGAATGGTACATGTAGTAGAATCTTTGCTTAATTACAAAGGACATTATAGCGCAGTACAGGGCCTTCGACCCTCGATGTTGCGCCGAGCTGTGAAACCACTCTAAAGCCCATCTACACTATTCCCTTATTGTCCATATGTCTATCCAATGACCATTTGAATGTCGTACAGTACGAAGTCTTACAACAGCAGGTTAAAGTCCAACAGGTTTGTTTCGATGTCACTAGCTTTCGGAGCGCTGCTCCTTCCTCAGGCGCTCCGAAAGCTAGTGACATCGAAACAAACCTGTTGGACTTTAACCTGGTGTTGTAAGACTTCGTACTGTGCTCACCCCAGTCCAACGCCGGCATCTCCACATCATTTGAATGTCCTTAGTGTTGGCGAGTCCACTACTGTTGCAGGCAGGGCATTCCACGCCCTTACTACTCTCTGAGTAAAGAACCTACCTCTGACATCTGTCTTATATCTATCTCCCCTCAACTTAAAGCTATGTCCCCTCATGCTAGACATCACCATCCGAGGAAAAAGGCTCTCACTGTCCACCCTATCCAATCCTCTGATCATCTTGTATGCCTCAATTAAGTCACCTTTTAACCTTCTTCTCTCTAACGAAAACAGCGTCAAGTCCCTTAGCCTTTCCTCATAAGATCTTCCCTCCATACCAGGCAACATTCTGGTAAATCTCCTCTGCACCCTTTCCAATGCTTCCACATCCTTCCTCTAATGCGACGACCAGAATTGCACTCAATACTCCAAATGTGGCCGCACCAGAGTGTTGTATAGCTGCAACATGACCTCATGGCTCCTAAACTCAATCCCTCTCCCAATAAAAGCTAACACACTGTACGCCTTCTTAACAACCCTCTCAACCTGGGTGGCAACTTTCAGGGATCTATGTACATGGACACCGAGATCTCTCTGCTCACCACACTTCCAAGAAACTTACCATTAGCCCAGTACTCTGTCTTCCTGTTATTCTTTCCAAAATGAATCACCTCACACTTTTCTGCATCAAACTCCATTTGCCACCTCACAGCCCAGCGCTGCAGCTTATCTAGGTCCTTCTGTAACTTGTAACATCCTTCCGCACTGTCCACAACTCCACCGACTTTAGTGTCGTCTGCAAATTTACTCACCCATCCTTCTACGCCCTCCTCCAGGTCATTTATAAAAATGACAAACAGTAGTGGCTCCAAAACAGATTCTTGTGGTACACCACTAGTAACTGGACTCCAGTCTGAACATTTCCCATCAACCACCACCCTTTGTCTTCTTCCAGCTAGCCAATTTCTGATCCAAACTGCTAAATCTCCCTGAATCCCATGCTTCCATATTTTCTGCAGTAGCCTACCGTGGGGAACCTTATCAAACGCTTTATTGAAATCCATATACACCTGTTCTTTCACATCTCTTGTGCCAACATAACTCTCATTGTATTTGCCTGTGTGTGTGGATATGTGGGTTATAAACCAAAGTCATGAGATATGTCGTGAGTGGTGAGATATGTTCTTAATGAATACCCAATCTTTTCCTTGGATTGCCATCTTGGTGGAGAGACTTGATCCTGAGAGCAGTGCCATTGGGAGTCTTAAAATCCTGGCAGGATCACACATGATGTTAAGATCGGAGGGGAGGAAGCAGACATAGCACAACCCTAAACAAGTACTTAATGATGGATCAGGTGGATGATACTCATGTGGTATCATTGTCTACAATGGCGGATGAAGGCTGCAGCAGTAGGGAGCTCCACAGTCATCAAGGTTTCCTTGCCACTGGAACTACTCTCTGTCAAGGCCCTAGAGGAAACCAACGACTAACCAAGAACAGAGAACTGCCCTTGTTGCCTGCGACCTTGGGAACTTCAATATTGATGTTGCTACCCTGCAAGAGACCCAAAGAGCAGGAGAAGGGCAGCTGAGGGAAGATGGTGGTAGTTACACCTTCCTCTGGAAAGGAAAACCCGAGGAGCAGCCCAGGATGCATGGAATTGGATTTGCCATCAAGAACGAGCTTGTCTGCTGAACCTCAGAGCTCCCTGTCAGCATCAACAAACGCCTCCTGACTCCCCCTTCTACAACGTGCTGAGAACCAGCAAGCAACAGCCGTGAATGTCTATGCCCCAGTCCATGATGTCAAAAGATTAGTCCATAGAAGGCTTCTACTCCACCTTGAGCAACATTCTCTCCAATATTCCTAAGGAAGATAAGATCATCCTCCTTGGGGACTTCAACGCCAGGGTTGGAAAGGACTCCCAACTCTGGAAGGGAACCACCGAAAAGGAAGGAGTTGGAAATTGCAACTCCAATGGGATTCTCCTGTTCATCAAATGCTCAGAACACCAGCTTGTCATCACAGTGTTCTGCCAAAAAGACAAGTTCAAGGCTTCCTGGAGACATCTGCGATCAAAGCATTCTCACCTGATCGACTTCATTATTGTCCAATCCCGAGACTGAAAGGATAGTCGACCCGACCCTTTCCTCCATCTTGATTGCCACCATCCTTCATCTTGTCACGAACAAGCTTCCCAGTGGAGTGGACATCATCTCAGGATGGGCGGAAAACCCTTCAACCTCAACCTTGAAATTCAAGGAGAAAACATCACTGATATCGCTTACGGAACTTCAGTATGGAGATGACATCGCCATCTCCACTCCCTTACAAGAGAATCTCCAAGCTATGCTAGACACCTCGCATCTAAGGCTTCAAGGAGACTCAAGTCCTTTACCAACCACCCCAGGGCAAGATCCGGTCTCTCCCTCCATCAAGATCAAGGGCGAAACCCTACCAAATGTGGAGCATTTCTCCGACCTGGGGAGACACCTCTCACCTAAGGCTGACACCGATGTGCAGATCCAACATCGTATCCACTCGGCAAGCACCTCCTTTGGAAGCCTAAGGACGAGAGTCTTTGATGACCATGACAACCTTGTTGATACGAAGATCCTATTGTGCAAGGCAGTCGTTCTCCCAACTATTCTGTACAGCTCAGAAGCTTGGACTACATACAGATGCCAACTCAAGCCCCTGGAGAGGTACCATCAACACTGTCTGAGATGGATTTTCCGCATCAGCTGGAAGGACAGGAGTACTAACATCAGCGTCCTTGAAGGAGCCAAGAGCACCAGCATCGAAGCCACGCTCATACAAAACCAACTCCGCTGGGCCGGCCATATGCTTCGGATGTCAAAGTCCTGACTGCCAAAGGAAGTCTTCTTTGCCCAGCTCAAGGAAGGCTCCCAAAGAAGAGGAGGACAAAGGAAGCACTTCAAAGACACCCTGAATGCTTACCTCCAGAAATGCAACATAGGCATTAATGCCTGGGAGACCCTTGCTCAGAAGAAAACTACTTGGAGGAACCTCCTGCTTGATGGGACACAATTCTTTGAAGACACTTGATGACAAGAGGAGGCCTGGAAAAGGAGCCTGAGAAAGGAATACCAGCGATCTGGAATCCAAGGTCCAATCCCACCTTCTGGAAACACGGTCAAAGGTGCGGCCCTCGGATTGGGCTCATCAGCCATGCAAGGACTCACAGAACCCAGGACCAGTAACATGAACTTTCTTAGGCGGACAATCATGCTCGCTAGCAAGCGATCTTTGAAGAAAGAGAGTAAGGATATCCAATAGCCATCTTTGGGTTTTTCATTGTGTCTGAATTGCAGCTGGAACAGCGGACTGCTGCAGAATGAAGGCATCATGAATGCAGCCAGGATGCCAGGCATTGACCTGTATGACTTGCTGCCTCTGGTCACACACCAACAGCTGGATGTGACAGAGTGAAATCCTTTTCAGTTCAGAATTGCAAAGCAATGTCCATGCAGTCAATGGTACCTTGCATCATTGAGAAGCCTGCAATCCTTTCAAATCCTCAGAACCACTCTGCCTGCTTCTCTCTGACAAGAGGGAATGAAAGGAAGTTAGCTATCTTTAAATAGAGAGGCTCAGTGACCTCTCATATACAACAGTGGATGGCAAATAGCAAATTGTTGCTAATATCTGAAGCTTCTTGGGAAGGAATCTGATATATAAATGTTCATGGTCACCTTCACAGCACTTGCAGTGCAGTCCTCACTCTGCACTGGGGTTCCAGTTGTGGCTCAACGGATTTCAATCAGGACTTCCTTAATGAAGTATCGGTGTCTCATATACATACCTTCCCTTGCTGATGTTCAAGGAGAATTACTCCCAGAATAACCTGGGTGAATATGCCCTCCTGCTGAGAGTCCTCCTCCTCCACCCTCTTCTATCAGCTTGCCCTGCTCTGTGTGACCTCTCTTCATTCCCTCAGCTAAGCTGTATTCCAAGTGGAAGTCCGACAAGTGCAGCCATGCATGTGAGCAACCGATTTGCGTTTAAGTCTTGAATACAGTCCTTCAGTGCCTGCCGCATCATTCTTGTAGACTTTTGAAACCTAGAAAAATATGTAGAGTTGTAAATAAATAAAATAAATAATCTTTTATTGTCACAAGTAGGCTTACATTAACACTGCAATGAAGTTACTGTGAAAAGCCCCTAGTCGCCACATTCCGGCGCCTGTTCGGGTACACTGAGGGAGAATTCAGAATTAGCAACAGCCATTAGAAATCAACCAGCAATAAACTTCAGATTGGCGTAGTGGTATTGTTGCTGGACGAGCAATCCAAAGACCCAGGGTAATGATCTGGGACCCGGATTCGAATCCCACCAGGTGGTGGAATTTAAACTCAATAAATTATCTGGAATTAAAAGTCTAATGATGACCATGAAACTATTGTCATTAAACCCCCCCCCCCCAACTTGGTTCACTATTGCCCCTTTAGAGATGCAAATCTGCCATCCTTCCAGGCCGACATGTGACGGCAGACCCACAGAAATGTGATTGCCTCTGAAACGGCCCAGCAAACCATTCAGTTATATTCAACCACTACAAAAACACAAAGAAGTAATGAAACTGGATGGACCACCCGGCATCGACCCAGGGGCGTCAAACCAGACACCGGAAATCACAACGGTAAAACTAGCCCTATCGGCCCTGCAAAGTCCTCCTTACTAACATCTGGCTTGTGCCAAAGTTGGGACAGCTGTTTCGCAGACTAGTCAAGCAACAGCCTGACATAGTCATACTCACAGAATCGTACCTTACAGCCAAAATGTCCCAGACACCACTATCACCATTCCTGGGTATGTCCTGTCTCTCCGGCAGGACCGACCCAGCAGAGGTGGTGGCACTGTGGTTATCACTGTGGCTTCACAGCTCCAGGGTCCCAGGTTCGATTCCACGCTTGGGTAACTGTCTGAGCGGAGTCTGCATGTTCTCTCCGTGTCTGAATGAGTTTCCACAAGATTCTCCGGTTTCCTCCCACAAGTCCCCAAAGGTGTGCTTTTTAGTGTCCCTCCGTGTACCCAAACAAGCGCCGGAGTGTGGCGACTAGGGGATTTTCACAGTAACTTCATTGCAGTGTTAATGTAAGCCTACTTGTGGCACTAGTAAAGATTATTGTGCCGTTAGGACGGAGTTGCTCTGGGAGTCCTCAACAGTGACTCTGAGCCCCATGAAGTCTCATGGCTTCAGGTTAAAAATGGGCAACCTCCTGCTGATTACCAAGTACTGTCCACCATCAGCTGATGAATTAGTACTCCTCCACGTTGAACATTAGTTGGAGGAAGCACTGAAGATGGGCGCAGAATATACTCTGGGTGAGGGACTTCAATGTCCATCACCAAAGTGACTCAGTAGTATTAACACAGACTGAGCTGGTCAGGTCCTGAAGGAGGAGACTGGTATTTCTCCTAGACTGGGACTGCAGCAGATTGTGAGGGAACCAACAAGAGGGAAAAACATACTAGACATCTTCCTCACCAACCTGCCTACTGCAGATGCATCTGTCCATGACTGTATTGGTAGAAGTGACCAGCGCAGAGTCCTTGTGGAAATAAAGCACCATCTTCACATTGAGGATACCCTCCATCGTGTTGTGTGGAACTACCACCGTGCTAAATGGGATAGATTCAGAACAGACCTAGCAAGTCACTGGGCATTCATGAGGTTCCGTGGGCCATCAGCAGCATCAGAATTGTACTCAACCACAATCTGCAACCTCATGGCCCAGATATCCCCCACTCTACCATTATCATCAAGCCAGGGGATCAACCCTGGTTCAATGAAGACTGCAGGAGAGCATCCCAGAGGCAACACCTAAAAATGAGGTGTCAACCCGGTAAAGCTACAACACGGGACTACTTGTGTGCCAAACAGCATAAGCAGCAAGTAATAGACAGGGCTAAGTGATTCCACAATGAACACATCAGATCTAAGCTCTGCAGTCCTGCCACATCCAGCCGTGAATGATGGTGGACAATTAAACAACTCACTGGAGGAGGAGGCTCCACAAATATCTCCATCCTCAATCATGGAGGAGCCCAGCACATCTGTGCAAAAGACAAGGCTGAAGCATTTGCAATAATATTCAGTCAAGAGTGCTGAGTGGATGATCCATCTCGGTCTCCTCTGGAGGTCCCCAGCATCACAGATGTCAGTCTTCAGCCAATACAATTCACTCCACATGGCATCAAGAAATGACTGAAGGCACTGGATACTGCAAAGGCTATGGGCCCTGACAATTGTACTGAAGACTTGTGCTCCAGAACTTGCTGCACCTCTAGCCAAGCTGTCCCAGTACAATACTGGCAATAACCTGCTCACGAATGCACAGTTTGGGTTCCGTCAGGATCACTCAGCTCCTGACCTCATTACAGCCTTGGTTCAAACAGGGACAAGAGAACTGAATGCCAGAGGTGAGGTGAGAATGACTGACCTTGACATCTAGGCAGCATTTGACCAAGTATGGCATCAAAGAGTCCTAGCTAAACTGGAGTCAATGGGAATCATGGGGAAAACACTCGGTTGGTTGGAGTCCTATGTGGCCCAAAGGAAGGTGGTTGCGGTTGTTGGAGGTCAATCATCGCAGCTCCAGGACATGACTGCAGTTCCTCAGGGTAGTGTCCTAGGTCCAAGCATCTTCATCGGCTTCATCAATGACCTCTCTTCCATCATAAGGTCAGCAGTGAGGATGTTCGCAGATGACTGCACCATGTTCAGCACCAGTCGTGACTCCTCAGATAATGAAGCAGTCCATGTACGGAAGCATAGTGGTTAGCACAATTGCTTCACAGCTCCAGGGTCCCAGGTTCGATTCCCCACTGGGTCACTGTCTGTGCGGAGTCTGCACGTTCTCCCCGTGTGTGCGTGGGTTTCCTCCGGGTGCTCCGGTTTCCTCCCACAGTCCAAAGATGTGCAGGTTAGGTGGATTGGCCATGCTAAAAAAAAATTGCCTTTAGTGTCCAAAATTGCCCTTAGTGTTGGGTAGGGTTACTGGTCATGGGGATGGGGTGGGAGTGTGGGCTTGGGTGGGGTGCTCTTTCCAAGAGCCGGTGCAGACTCGATGGGCCGAATGGCCTCCTTCTGCACTGTAAATTCTATCTATCAATGTCTAAATGCAGCAAGACCTGTACAATATCCAGGCTTGGGCTGACAAATGGCAATTTACATTTGCTTCACACAAGTGAAGGCAATGACCATCTGCTACAGGAGAGGATCTAACCATCACCCCTTGACATTCAATGGCACTACCTTCGCTGAATCCCCGACAATCAGCATCCTGGGGGGTTACCATTGATCAGAAACTAAACTGGACTAGCATATTAATACTGAGGCTACCAGATCAGGACAAAGACTAGGAATACTATGGTGAGTAAATCACCTCCTGACACCCCAAAGCCTGTACGCCATCTACAAGGTATGAGTCAAGGGGGTAATGGAATACTCTCCACTTGCCTGGATGAGTGCAGCTCCAACAACACTTAAGAAGCTCAACAGCATTCAGGACAAAGCAGTCCGCTTGATGTCTCTCCCTTCCACAAACATTCAAACCCTCCACCACTGACAAATAGTGGCAGCTGTGTGTACCATCTGCAAGATGCACTACGGGAACTCACCAAGGTTCCTTAGGCAGGACCTTCCAAACCCACAACCACTACCATCTCGAAGGACAAGAGCAGCAGATACCTGGGAGGTATCCCCACCAGGTATACCCACCACCTGGAGGTTACCCTCCAAGTCACTTACCATCCCGACTTGGAAATATATTGCCGTTCCTTCAGTGCCGCTGGGTCAAAATCCTGGAACTCCCTCCCTAACAGCACAATAGGCGTACCTACACCACAGGGATTGTAGCGGTTCAAGAAGGCAGCTCACCGCCACCTTCTGAGGAGTAACTATGGATGGGCAATAAACGCTGGCTTAACCAGCGACGGCCACATCCCATAAATTAATTTTTTAAAATTTGATCATCACTTGAAATAGCAGGTGGGAACGTGGGCAGGGCTGGGTCCTTCTTGTTGCTTAATATGTGTTCAGCTTTGCCAGGTTAAGGGAGGGCATCAGCTGGAGTGCTGAGCTCCAAAATTGCAGGGCAGACTATCAGCATTGTACACTGATTGACCTTATGAACCGACTGCTCTGCATCCCTTCTTTCTTCTGGCACACATTCACTGCTCTGAAGTCTAAGTTCGGGAGCAGATTCGGAAGTCTGAGTTATTACAATATGTGGGGAGGTAGAATATCTGACCATGCGCGGCGTTGCGCTGTTTAGTTTATTAATCATCCGTGAGGAGCTCATTGATTCTCACAGTGGGGCCAGGCAGGAAGTTGCCTGTTACCTCATGTGGTTAAAGGTCTGGGTGCCATATTTAAAGAACACCCTGACAGCCTGCACTATCCCTTCCACCTTTACCAGGCCACTGCTCCACCCAGCCCCGCTAACACTTCCTCTCTTTCTTGGTCATCTTCTGCACTTGTATTTCTACCACCCGGACTCAAGCATAGGCTGGAATTTACAGACCCTTTCCAAAGAGGACAAAGGTAAATTACTGTTAATCTTGGAAGGAGTCTACCTCACTGCTGTTCTTGGCGGATGGCCTGATTTATATTACAAGAACACTTGTCGCTAAAGCTATGAAAGATTTATTAACATTAACTGTGGTCAACTATATACAAAACAACAGATGAATAATAGTATGAACATGCGCAAGCAACCTCTCTCTTCCAGCTCCTCAGTCAGTCTGAGGTCACCTGACTCGAACATTCACCTATCTACTAATGAGACTCCTAGTGGTCAGTCGGTGAATTACAACACAACCGTGATATCACCTCACTCAACAGGTGCATGAGACTCTTATACAGTTGTAAAAGTGACCATTCTAATTTCTTGCTGGCAAGGGACATAATTGGGAGCTGGAGCTTAATTGAATGAAATGAATGAAAATCGCTTATTGTCACAAGTAAGCTTCAAATGAAGTTACTGTGAAAAGCCCTTAGTCGCCACATTCCGGTGCCTGTTCGGGGAGGCTGTTATGGGAATTGTGGTGAGTTAGCCTTTTATTGAGCATGCCTGATGTGCTTATGCGTGGAATATGGCTTCCTGCCTTTAACCCGCTTTTACAGTCACGAGAACAATATTCCTACAGTTCAGCCCGATGTCAAGGAGCTGGTTTATGGCCACATGCCAAATTAAGTTCCCTCGCCCGTCACGATTCACGCTGAAGATTCCGTCCTGAGTGAGTGGTAACTCCTTTATCAAGGTGCCATTTTGAACCACTTACAGGAATATTGGGCTGGATTCTCTGTCCCGTCGCGCCAGATTTCTGGTTCAGCACACCGGCGGGATGCTCCGTTATGCCGGCTGGTCAATGGGGTTTCCCATTGTGGGGCAGCCCCACGTCGTTGGGGAAGCCCCGGGCTGCCGGCAAAATGGTGAACCCCGACAGCGGAAAATCCAGCCCATTATGTTTACCTGTGGTATAAATATTCCATGTAAATGAGTTGCTATGTGACTGCTTAACACAAAGCCACCAACATTACTATTGTTTCAGCTACAAGTGAGCCAACATAGGACCTCTGCATCTTTGATTTAATGTTAATTACTTGACACTTTTAATCTTCTGTTACGACCCAAAGGATCTGCTATTGCTGAGCGATTTAGGAAAAAAACAGCTTGCCAAAATATTGCCCCCTTTCTTTATTCAAATGTTCAAATGTTTCACATCTCAAGGGTGCAATGGACAATTTCTTAAATTCCTGCTCACACGTAAAGCTGACAAACAGCTTAAACCACATCGGGTAGGCATGCGATCTCTCTCCTGATTGCAAGTGGTATATCGGTCATTATGTGTTCCGAAGAGGACCATTAAAACAGGCTGGAGGTAGATTTGTGCTAACAAATAATTGCAGTCATTGTGTGGGCTACGATTCATGAAATTTAGGAACAAATCATGTTGGTTTACTCTGGTTACAGAAATAAGTCATAGGAAATCCCCAAAGAAGAAAAACCGCAGGCAACTTGGCAAGCCATCTTGATTGCAGAGGTAAAAGCGATATTTCAAAAGTCGTAATTCTACAAAACGTGCTTTGGAACATGTCTGAAACACGATATAAATGCATGCTATTTTTTTCATTCCAAATATATTTTTCAAATGGAATGTAAGTTTCCAGTTTGTAATAATATACTTCATTATTTGTCAAGAAGCCAGAGTAATGCAATGAGTGCGGTTCTCCAGCTAAGTGCGGAGCGATTTAAAATGAATTGGAAGAAGATAGCAGTTACTTCCTCCACCAGCAGCGCACGGTGGCAGCAGGGTGTACCATCTACGTGATCGAAATACTGGAACAACTCACTGAGGCTTTTTTGAGCCTCCATTCCTTACCTTTCTACTGGGTCCCGGGACTCTGGGGGCCACGCCACCTCTTCTGTGGCACTGTCAGTCACAGGAGCAGCCAACCTCTCATTGACCAGCAGCTCTTGGTGGGTGGGGCTTCGTGCTCTTGGGGTATGATCCTGACGGAAGGTCTGCTTGTCTCCCTGTTTATGACTGATTGGCAGAGGATCCGGAGGGCCTCCCGAAGTAGAAGCAGTGCCAGTCTCACGTGGACTCTGCAGCCTTTGGCAAGACCCTCGCTGTCAACGCAAGATTCTGCTCTCCTTCTCAATTCTAGATTTTATCAATTCAATTACTATTCCACCAGCTGCTGTGCTGGGATTTGAACCCGAGCCCCCAGAGTTTTACCCTGGGTCTCCGGATTACTAGACCAGTGACATTATCGCTGTGCCACCATTTCCCCATTACATATTGCATGTTAAATGGAGTGTGTAGCGCACAAAGACTCCGTGAGACGAATAGAGTGAAGTCGATGAGGCTTTATTAAGCGTGTCTGTTCCCGCGCAGCTCGATAGTAAACTGGCCTGCGGGGGAAGACTCCGGCTTCTTATACTTCGCCTTCAGGGCGGAGCAAGAGGTCAACGGCCAACCAGGACCCGGGATCTGTCAGCCAATGACATTAGGGCTTCCAGTCCCACATGACCCCCAATAGATACTACCACATTCACCCCTTGTCAAAAATGAACCCGGCGGGGTGATGCTTCGTATGGTGGTAAGGGTTTACAGGGCTGGTCCTGGGAGGAAAAAAAACATTCACATGGCAATACAGTATGTACAATTTTGTCCTGTTGCAACTATTTACAGAGGGTATAGGAAGAAAGCAAAATGTTCTTGTGAAAGTCCATATTTAGTTTTAGATCGACGCCACGAGTCGGTCGGGTGGTCTGGTCGTCCGTGTCGATCGCCTCGGCCCCGGTGGTGGTGGTGCTTGTACCGGTATTGTCGCCTCCAGGAGCCTTACGGTTTCAGCTTGGGCTTTATTCTTGGTCGGTGCTGAGGGGAGGGGAACCGATCCTCCTGGGAAGGGGGCGGTCGCGGAGTGCGGCGGTGGCAGGAAGGGGGGGGGTTGGGTTGATGGTGTCGGGGGGGTGTGCGTGTTGCCGGCGGGCGCCAGATCCCGCAGGGAGACCGTGTCCTGTCGGCCGTCGGGGTACTCCACGTAGGCGTACTGGGGGTTCGCGTGGAGGAGGTGAACCCTTTCGACCAACGGGTCCGCCTTATGTGCCCGCACATGCTTTCGGAGCTGGATGGGTCCTGGGGCCGCCAGCCAGGTTGGCAGCGACGTTCCAGAGGAGGACCTCCTAGGGAAAACAAGGAGACGCTCATGAGGCGTTTGATTAGTGCTCGTACATAATAACGACCGGATGGAGTGGAGAGCGTCCGGGAAGACCTCCTGCCACCGTGAAACTGGGAGGTCCCTGGACCGTAGAGCCAGTAGGACGGCCTTCCAGACCGTGCCGTTCTCCCTCTCTACTTGCCCATTCCCCCGGGGGTTGTAGCTGGTCGTCCTGCTTGAGGCTATGCCCTTGCTGAGTAGGAACTGGCGCAGCTCGTCACTCATGAAAGAGGACCCCCTGTCGCTGTGGACGTATGCGGGGTAACCGAACAGTGTGAAGATGCTGTTCAGGGCTTTAATGACTGTGGCCGCGGTCATGTCAGAACAGGGAATGGCAAAAGGGAAGCGGGAGTATTCGTCCACCACATTAAGAAAATATGCGTTGCCGTCGGTGGAGGGGAGGGGCCATTTGAAATCGAGACTGAGGCGTTCAAAGGGGCGGGAAGCCTTAATCAGGTGCGCTCCATCCGGCCTGAAAAAATGCGGCTTGCATTCCGCGCAGATGTGGCAGTCCCTTGCGACTGTACGGACCTCCTCTAAAGAGTATGGGAGATTGCGGGATTTGATGAAGTGGTAAAACCGAGTGACCCCCGGGTGGCAGAGGTCCTCGTGGAGGGTTTGGAGGCGGTTAATTTGTGCGTTGGCACATGTGCCGGGGGATAGGGCATCGGACGGCTCGTTCAGCTTTCCGGGACGATACAAAATCTCATAGTTGAAGGTGGAGAGCTCGATCCTCCACCTTAAGATCTTGTCGTTTTTGATTTTGCCCCGCTGTGCATTATCGAAAATGAAGGCTACCGAGCGTTGGTCAGTGAGGAGAGTGAATCTCCTGCCGGCCAGGTAATGCCTCCAATGTCGCACAGCTTCCACTATGGCTTGGGCTTCCTTTTCTACTGAAGAGTGGCGGATTTCTGAGGCGTGGAGGGTCCGGGAGAAAAAGGCCACGGGTCTGCCCGCTTGGTTAAGGGTGGCCGCTAGAGCTACGTCGGAGGCGTCACTCTCGACCTGGAAGGGGAGGGACTCGTCGATGGTGCGCATCGTGGCCTTTGCGATATCCGCTTTGATGCGGCTGAAGGCCTGGCAAGCCTCTGTCGACAGAGGGAAGGTCGTGGTCTGTATTAGGGGGCGGGCCTTGTCTGCGTACTGGGGGACCCACTGGGCGTAGTATGAAAAGAACCCCAGGCAGCGTTTCAGGGCTTTTGGGCAGTGCGGGAGGGGAAATTCCATGAGTGCGCGCATACGTTCGGGGTCGGGGCCTATTATCCCATTGCGCACTACGTAGCCCAGAATGGCTAGCCGATCGGTGCTAAAAACGCACTTGTCCTCGTTGTACGTGAGGTTCAAGGCTTTGGCGGATTTGGGAGGATTGCATACCTGCCACAAAAGCATCGCGTATTAACATGTCCGTGTGTTCGTTTGCGTTGACCGACGGGCAGTTGCAGGCTCGCCCCAAAATCAGCAGCGCGGCGTAGAATTCGTCCATCGATTCTCCGGTAGCTTGCCGTCTCGTCGCGAGCGTAGATTTGGTTAACTGGGCGGACATAGAGACTTTTCAGTGCTGTGAACGCCGTCTGGAAATCCTCCGTGTCTTCGATGAGGGAGAAAATCTCCGTGCTCACCCTCGAGTGCAGGACCTGCAGTTTTTGGTCTTCTGTGACCCGGCCAGTGGTCGTTCTGAGGTAGGCCTCGAAGCAAGTCTGCCAGTGCTTGAAGGCTGCTACCGCGTTCACTGCGTGGGGGCTGATCCTCAGGCATTCCGGAATGATCCTGAGCTCCATAGTCCTTTTTAGGCACGCTTAATAAATTGTAGCGCACAAAGCCTCCGTGAGACGAATAGAGTGAAGTCGATGAGGCTTTATTAAGCGTGTCTGTTCCCCTGCAGCTCGATAGTAAACTGGCCTGCGGGGGAAGACTCCGGCTTCTTATACTCCGCCTTCAGGGCGGAGCTACAGGTCAACGGCCAACCAGGACCCGGGATCTGTCAGCCAATGACATGAGGGCTTCCAGTCCCACATGACCCCCAATACATACTACCACAGAGTGTATGTTATCTTCAGAACTCCAATGCCAACCTTCTTTGCGAGCAGATCCCACCCTGACAATGATTAAATGCAATACCTAATCTGCCTTTTTAACAAAAAAATTTCATGAAGGGGCAATTTAGCTGGGCTAATCCACCTACCCTGCACATCTTCAGGTTGTGGGGGTGAGACCCACGTAGACATGGGGAGAATGTACAAACTTCGCACGGACCTGGGGCCAGGATTGAACCTGAGTCCGTGAGGCAGCATTGCTAACCACTGTGTCACCGTGCCGCCCAATGCCTAATATGCTTGAATATGGCGATATACTGGACCATGTTGCTAATTGTGTTTCTCTGAAGATGGCGGCCAATATGGTCGCCTTCCTTAATTCTAATTACGTTCGCTCTAGAGTCGCAAGGTAACTTTCGATACCGCCACAAGGTTCAAAACCGAATACCGATCAAAGACTCGATGCACCAGTTAGTAAGTTCAAACTCAATGCTCATTTAATTACACACACAGTCACATAAAATGCTACAAACTAAACTATCACTACTGCTAAAGCCTATACTTAGCTTCGGGCGCCCACTCAGTCAGAGGAACAATGGCCGTTGTTCGGTTCTGAGGCTGCTGGGGTCGAGTTGGTACAGAATAACAGCTAAGAGCGTCTGTCTGGTAGCGTGCGTTGACCTTGGACTTACTTGTTCTGATGTTGCTGTTGGGCAGGTCTCTCCTTGGTGAGAGCCAGGGCCACAAGAGAGCGATTCTCTCTTGGGAGATTCTTCTTATACCCAAAAGGGGCTTTGCGCGCTTTTGGGCGGGCCTTGATCTTGGCCCCAATTAATTGGGCCGTTTCCCAATCGTTCTCATCGATTTCCTCCAATAGAGGGGTGGGTGCCTTGATTACTGGACGTGTCCTAGGTGGCCATTGGCTTGCTTTGTTCTGGTCTCCTCTGGCGCCGGGGTGTCTGTCTTGGTATTGTTTACTTAAATGTTACCTTTTTGTTCCTGCGGATGGCTCATTCGTGTGGAAATGGTTTGCAGTATCGGTCTTGTCTGGGAGCTGCAGCTCCAATCAACAGACAAACCTTGCACCTGCTTGCTTTCTTAGTATTGTCCATTTTCCCTGCAATCTTTGCAAAGTGTCCATTTTGTAATGGGGAAGTGGCCATCCCAGATGGCTACAACCAGCAATATGACACTCACAGGCGTAATTGGAGTGATTTCCCCCCCACGTTCACCATGAGTACAAACAGCGACATGGACATAAAATCTCTTGAGAGTTAGAAACCGAGGGCGAAATTCTCTCCCAACGGCGCGATGTCTGCCGACTGGTGCCAAAAACGGCGCCAATCAGACGGGCATCGCGCCGCCCCAAAGGTGCGGAATGCTCCGCATGTTTGGGGGCCGAGCCCCAACATTGAGGGGCCATGCCGGCGCCGGAGGGATTTTCGCCCCGCCAGCTGGCGGAAATGGCGTTTGGTGCCCCGCCAGCTGGTGCGGAAATGCGGCGCATGCGCGGGAGCGTCAGC
This sequence comes from Scyliorhinus torazame, assembly GCF_047496885.1. Classification (NCBI taxonomy): domain Eukaryota; kingdom Metazoa; phylum Chordata; class Chondrichthyes; order Carcharhiniformes; family Scyliorhinidae; genus Scyliorhinus; species Scyliorhinus torazame. The sequence goes on along the minus strand of NC_092711.1, from coordinate 221,738,252 downwards.
GGCCGCCGACAGTTTCCCGCGCATGGGCAGTGGGGAGAGTCTCTTCCGCCACCGCCATGGTAGAGGCCGTGGCGGAGGCGGAAGGGAAAGAGTGCCTGATCACGCCGGTAAATACCAGCTTTGATTTACGCCGGCGGGACAGGCAATTTCTGGGCGGCACTTCGGCCCATCCGGGCCGGAGAATTGAGCGGGGGGTCCCGCCAACCGGCGCGGCCCGATTCCCGCCCCCACCCAATCTCTGGTACCGGAGACTTCGGCGGGGGCGGGGGCGGGATTCACGGCGGCCAACGGCCATTCTCCGACCCGGCGGGGGGTCGGAGAATGACGCCCCGAGATTCTCACCGGTGAGATCTCATTTTCCGATCCCCCCCCCCCCCACACACACACACACACACACCCCAGTGCCAGGCTGGGCAGTGCCAGAGTCACACTGCTGGTGCTGTGTCAGGGTCAGAGGCTCTGGGCTAATTGACGGGCGGGCTCCCTTTATGTGCGGGCAGGGTTGCCCCAGTGTTTGTGGAGCGGCAGTTTGCCCCAGTGCGTGTATGTGTGAGCGGTCGGTGCCCTGGTGCTTGTGTGTGTTGGGTGGGGGTTCCCCACTGCTTGTGTGGGGAGAGGGGTTCCCCGGCACTTGTGTTGGGAGGTTGCCCCATTGCTTGTGGGGAGGGTTTTTTTTGTTGCCCCATTTCTAGTGGTCCCCTGTGTCTGTGGGAGGATGGGGGAGAGGGGAGAGTTTCTTTTTAACATGACGATCTATGCAGCGCTGGCAAAGCCAGGTCTACCAGACCCCGCCTCACCAGCGTGACGGTGGAAGCCATGCCCCCAGATTCTCTGTGCACAGACTGCCGGAAAATCTGAAGAGAAAACCCGGCTGTGCAGCCGGAGAGCTACCCGTTAGTTTTCCTGCCTCAGCCAGAGCTCTGTGTCCAGAGTTCAAGATTCCGCCAAATATTTCCTGTCACGTAGCAGCCTTCTGAGGGTATCGTAAAACTGGTGATAAAAAAAATGTCTGTAGCTCGACTTTCTGACCACTGGGAAGAGAAGACATGTTTCTCCCAGTTCCAACACGATTTCTCCTAAGCTAATTATTTTTTAAATGTCCAAATTCTGATTTCAGCATTATTTGGTGATAATAGATATATAAGATTATTGTTTGTTCCAAAGCGACTGCTAATTGCTGACTGGTCTTTCCCTGGTTGTGCACACAACCATCGATCATCTTCCATTGCAGTGCCATCAATTCTGCTGTTAACCATAGCTCCACAAACATCTTTCACTTAAAATTCAGACACCGACAGGGTTGCCACTTGCCAACCCCAATTACTGAGCAACAATGTAAGGCAGCCAGTAACATGGACCAGGCGGGATTCTCTGGCCTCCCAGCCCCGTGATTCTGGGCAGCGGGACGCTGTTGGCTGGCAATGGATTTCTCTCTTCTCTCTACCACCCCATGCCGCCGGGAAACCAACCAGTGGGGGGGGGGGGGGCGTTGCCGGCGGGACCAGTGACTCCCACCACCAGTGAATGGCCGGAAAATTCCGGCTGGAGTCTGGCACCCAGGTGCTGTCAAAGAAGCACATACAGATAGGGAATAGGAGAAGAAGGCAAGGATGGGTGTTTGGGACAGTCTGGAGTCTGGAAGAGAAACCATTTGTTGTGGGGGGGGGGGGGGCAAGAGAAGGGGGAATATTGAGAGAGGCGGGCCAGAATCTGCAATGTGATGCTCCGTTTGGGAGACTATAGGCTGGATTCTCCGATTTTGACGCTATGTCCCCACGCCAACATGGGAACAGTGGGGATTTGTGACCGAAGATCCAGAGTAAAACGGCCACCGATCCTCCGTTAGGCTGTGGGCTAGCAGCCGATCAAAGTAGACCACCCGGCTCTAGCTACCGATAAGGCCCGGAGAATTGCCGGGTACGTGGCTGCACATGCACAGCCTGCAGCAGCCGTGCCGTGCAACATGACGCCGGCCGCTTGTGGACCCTGCCTACAAAATAGAGCCCCCCCTTTCATCGGCTCGCGAGCCCCAGATCACGCCCCAACAGTGCCGCCAGCCCCTGACAAAGTCCCCCCTGCCCGCGGATCGGCCCTCCCCCGACTGTAGCGGTGCTGGACTGAGTCCGCAGCCGCCACGCCAAGTTGCCGACGGATGATACGCCATGCGACTGACGCTGTCGGGAACTCGGGCGGTCAGGACAGAGCATCGGGCGGGGGGCCTCAGGCAACATCCTGAAACCGTTGATACGGCGCGCGGCATACTCTGCGAGTACGGTGCTTTGGAAGGGACGGAGAATTGTGAAAGCGGCGCCACCCCCGATTTCTCGGAAATAGGTATTCTGTGGCCGATCGCTGAACGTGATTTTAGTGTTGGCGACCGGAGAATCCTGCCCTATATTCTCCCGCCGAAGGTGAATTGCAACTTCAGGAAGTGAATCACTGTCCTTTGCCATTCAAATTTATGCATGGTGAGGATTACAAGGGATGTTCCTTCATAGTTGAGTAACTCTGAAGTCCGTTAACCACAATGATTAGAAGCATCGACCATTTCAAAGAGAGTTAAGTGCTTTCCAATCATTCCCCTCCCTTTCACGTTTGAGTGATTTTGAAGTGGTCAGCTTGAAATTCACAGCACTTATCTTTGAAGTGGTTGATGTTTATAAACATTGTGGTTAGAGCACTTCAGAATTATTCAACCATTAAGGAAAATGAAGCTAGGCTGACAGTTGTGCGTGCATGGAAACTGTGAATCACAACCCAGTAAAGGAAGTGAATGAATGGTTTGCAGATCAAGGATCTGATGGTTTTAACACAGGTCACTACTTTTCTCTTTCCAGGAATTGACATGTGGAGTTTCCTCTGTCTGAGCCAACAGGTGTATGCTCGCGGGTCTTCCTATTTCGTGGGTCTCTGGGGGGCTCTCTTCATTTTGTGGGTCTCTGGGGGGGTCTCATTTAGGGATCTCTGGGGGGATGGTTTGGGGAATCTGGTGGAGGTGGGGTGGGCAGGTCTTGCATTGTGCAGGGGAAGGTGCCCTCGGATTGACCTTTGGAGCAACCCCCTTAACGAGTAACCCCCCTTGGCCCAGCGCGAGGTCCATTATGTCAGGGCCACGCTGGGAAATACCTGTTGTAAATTGCACCCACTTGATTCCCGGCCCGAGGACCAGAGTATCAGGCAGGCCCGGAGAATATGGCGTCCGGCCCACCAAGGTCTTAATGACCCATTTGAATCCTCCCGCTGGCGTGTAGGCACGAACCTCGATCCTGCTGCTGGCTGGGGACTGGAGCATCGGAAATAGATCGGTGTCCGGCACCGATCCCGTTTTCTTCACTGACTGAAGTCAGGTATTTGGAAAGGAGCTGAGGTCAACAACAGGAAATCTTTCATCACTGTTAGCACTTCGTTGGATCAAATATTCTTTTATTTTTCTTGTGGAATATTTATGTCCTACTGACGTTCTGGGCCTCTTGTGTGGCAAATTTCCATTGTTTTCCCCCCTGATTTACATTCTCGCTATCTTCCAATGCGCCTACATGCATTCGAGCATTGCTGCCTCACTTACAGTCATTTCTCCATAACAAGAGACATTTTTGCTTACATGACTCGTTTAATGCAATAGAACTTCTAAGGTGCTTCACATGCATGTTAAAAAGAAACGTTACACATAAAGGTCGGGATTTTCCTGCCCTTCCTGCTCGCGGCATCTTGTGGTCCCGCCGTAGGCAACACCCGCCACAGGTCCATGGGTTCAACAGCACTGGGATGTCCTGAAGACCAGCTCAGCATGGAACGGGTGGGCCCTGGCAGAGTGGTGAACGGCGCATCAGGAGTAGTGCACCTCTATGGCAGAAAGTTGTTGCGCTCACTTCAAAGTCCCTGGCGAACCGAGGGTTGCCTCGTGAACACCACTCTTTAACATTCTGGTTTTAGACTGACATAATTTCTCATTGGTGTGACGCAGGCTTGACGGGATGTTGGCTGTTTTAATAAGCATGCAAATGAATGCTAGTGTATGCAAATGCCAGCCAGCAGGAAGACCCACCCACCATGAACCCACCACTGGGAGAATTGCAACGTGATTTTACGCAGGCGGGCTTATGGGGCGTCATTCTCCGACCCCCAGCGGGTCGGAGAATGGCCGTTGGCCGCCGTGAATCCCGCCCCCGCCGATTGCCGAAGTCTCCGAAGGGAGAAAGGTGGGGGGGCGTTAATGTCGCCGCTGCCGTCGGAGAATGTCACGGGTCTGCGCAAGGCAGCCGATCTTCGGCCTGCCGATATTCTCCCTTCCGGATGGGCCGAAGTCCCGTCGACGTGATGACCGTTCACGTTGACGGAAATTAAACCTCCTTTTCATCGGCGTGACCCTGTGCTCCAGGTTCACGCCGACCAGCGTGGAGGTGAGTGACGGCCTGGGGGGTTGGCTCTGGGCAGGCGATGGCGTGGCCGCAGTCTGAATGCGTGAGGAGAGGTGTGTCTCGGGTTGTGTGTGTGTGTGTGCGGCGGGGGTGGTTAGAGTAGGCTGGGCTCCGGGGGAGTGCCGGGAGGGAGTCCGTGCCGGGGAGGGGGATGGGGGGGGTCCGTGCCGGGGTGGAGGTTGGGGGGGGGGGGTCCGAGCCGGGGTGGAGGTTGGGGGGGGGTCCGTGCCGGAGAGGGGGATGGGGGGTCCGTGCCGGGGTGGAGGTTGGGGGGGGCCCGTGCCGGGGTGGAGGTTGGGGGGGGGGTCCGTGCCGGGGAAGGGGATGGGGGGTCCGTGCCGGGGTGGAGGTTGGGGGGGGGTCCGTGCTGGGGTGGAGGTTGGGGGGGTCCGTGCCGGGGAGGGGGATGGGGGGGTCCGTGCCGGGGTGGAGGTTGGGGGGGGGTCCGTGCCAGGGTGGAGGTTGGGGGGGGTCCGTCCCGGGGTGGAGGTTGCGGGGGGGGTCCGTGTCGGGGTGGGGGTTGGGGGGGTCCGTGCCGGGGAGGGGGTTGGGGGGTCCATGCCGGGGTGGAGGTTGGGGGGGGTCCGTCCCGGAGTGGAGGTTGGGGGGGGTCCATGCCGGGGAGGGGGATGGGGGGTCCGTGCCGGGGTGGAGGTTGGGGGGGGTCCGTGCCGGGGTGGAGGTTGGGGGAGTCCGTGCCGGGGTGGAGGTTGGAGGGGGGTCCGTGCCGGGGAGGGGGATGGGGGGGGGGGGGGGTCCGTGCCGGGGAGGGGGATGGGGGGTCCGTGCCGGGGAGGGGGATGGGGGGGGGGTCCGTGCCGGGGAGGGGGATGGGGGGTCCATGCCAGGGTGGAGGTTTGGGGGGGGGTCCGTGCCGGGGTGGAGGTTGGGGGGGGTCCGTGCCGGGGTGGAGGTTGGGGGGGGGGGGTCCGTGCCGGAGAGGGGGATGGGGGGTCCGTGCCGGGGAGGGGGATGGGGGGGTCCGTGCCGGGGAGGGGGATGCGAGGGCAAGTGAGTTGGTCCACCTGGCCAGGTGCCAGCCTCCAACAGTTGGACCCATGCGGTCCATGCCACCTGGCTGGGGGAGGAGGGGCTATGGGCAATGATGACATGTCGTCGTTCCCCTCACCCCCACCAGGCCGTCCTGTTTTCCGATCATCCAGCGATGTTGGCCGCCGTGGCGGCAGCCGCTCATGTCTATGTTGCCCTGGATGAGGAGGAGGAGGAGGAGGAGGAGCGTGCCAGAGAGGCGGCGCAGGCTGCCGCAGAGGGACAGGCGGCAGCCGCCCAGGCTGGAGGGACACCTGACCGACAGGACGAGGAGGGGGAGGAGGACGTCGCGGCCCCACGGCAACGGAGGCACCCGAGGACGCCCCGTGTGTACCGGCCCCGGCAGTCATACCAGGACCTCACGGACCGGGAATGCAGGAGGAGACTCCGGATGAGGCGGGAAACCGTGGCACACATCTGCCACCTCCTGGCACACCTGTCACCGCGTGGCACTGGCGGGGGGACACCCTCTCCCCGTGTCCGTCAAGGTTACGGTGGCCCTGAACTTTTATGCAACGGGGTCATTCCAGGCACCGAGTGGGGAACTGTCCGGTATATCGCAGACATCGGTGCATCGGTGCATCCGGGCAGTGACTGATGCCCTATATGCCATGGCGCACCGCTCCATCCACTTCCCCGTGGACCGGGCCAGCCAAGATGCCCGGGCCGTGGGCTTCTCTGCTGTGGCCGGGTTCCCCATGGTCCAGGACGCGATCGATGGGATGCACGTCGCCGTGCGGCCACCTGCAGATAACAGGGCCGTGTTCACCAAAGGAAGGGGACCTATTCGATGAACATACAGGTGGTCTGCGACCACCGCATGATGATCCTGCACGTCTGCGCCCGTTACCCAGGCAGTGTACATGACTCATACGTGTTGTCGCGGTAATCCATCCCGGCATGCACGAGGGACGCCAACCCCGGCTGAGGGGCTGGTTGCTGGGCGACAGGGGCTACCCATTGCGATCGTGGCTGATGACGCCTATACGGAGGCCACGCAATGTGGCGGAGAACCGCTACAATGATGCCCATGTAGCGACAAGGGGAGTGATAGAGAGGTGCTTTGGCGTGCTGAAGATGCGTTTCAGGTGCCTGGACCTCTCTGGGGGCGCCCTCCAGTATCGGTCAGATAGGGTCGGCCGCATAATTGTGGTGTGCTGCGTCCTGCACAACATAGCCCAGCAGAGGGGCGATGTGCCGCAGGCAGAGGAGGGCAGAGTGGAGGAGCAGCAGGAAGAGGCGCAGTCCTCCCCAGATGAGGGGGATGGGGGTAATGGTCAGGGCAGACAGGGTAGACACAGGCGGGTGGCTGTCCACCGTTACCGGCTGGCCCAGCGGGCACAGGACAGACTGATAGCCGCCCGCTTCACTGACTAGATAGGCGTGGGAATCGGGTAGTATGGCCACAGACCGCACACCATGGCAACAGCCGACCACCCACACCCCCCACCCATCCACCCACCCAGCACCCTCACCCCCCTCCCCAACCCCACCCACCCCACCCGCATGCACACCACCCCCCCCATTGCCGATCCGCCTGCGGCACAACGGGCCGGGCTCACACAGTTGCGGGTGGATGCGTGTCTATCGCAGGCCATGGAGGATGATGACAACCCGCCCTGCGGTGAGCTCCTGGCTCTACATCGTTGGACTATGTCTGACCCATGGCCACAGTACCACCATCCACCCGGACCATCCCTGCATGCGGCTGTGACACTGCAGCGCACGGTCCCGTCCCCTGCCCGGGGGATGTTGATGGCGGTCCAGGGGGAAGGCGGCAGACTCACCTGGGGCTGAGGTAAGACCACCCCTCACACACACATTTGCGCTCAACGTACATGACACCCCCGCACGCTTTGGACAGAGCACAAAGGCAGCTTCTGTAGGTGTAACATTGACTTTAATAACGAACGGAGTTCTTGCACGTGCCCTAGCCCCTAAAACTCATCTGTGCCCTGCACCTGTGCCAACTTACTCAGTGTCTAATTGTTTGGCCTTACGGGCCCTTTGACTATGTCTACGTGGTTCCCCAGACGGTACAGCAGAACTGGAGGTGGACCCCTGTGATTCCTGCCCTCTGACACTGGATCCCTTTGGCGGCCGTTTCCTGGGGCGTCCTGGCCTAAATGGGCCAGGCTGCGGCCCGGGCGACTGGGATGGTGAGCTGCCAGCCTGTCCTGCCCGTTGCCCACCCGATGCACCTGGGACGGAAGAGGGGGAGTCCGAGGTGTCGCGGTGTACCGGGACCTCCCCTACAGGGGGAGCCGGGATGGACCACACCACCTCCTCCTCCCTCGGGGTGCCCGATGGCCCCCAGGCCTCTACATGGGTGGGGGATGCGAACGGACTGGCCATCCGACGCCCCCCCGACATCTGGCACTTCCAGTCCTGGAGGCCCGTGCTGGTATCGACAGGGGTCTGCAGGTTTGCAGCCATGGAGCCCAGGGGGTTGGCAAACCCTGTCTGTGACAGTGCGACGCCGGCTCGCACCTGGCCACTGGCGCCGATGCCCTCAGCGATGGCCTGCAGAGACTGGGCCATGGCCTGCTGAGACTGGGCCATTTCCTGCTGAGACTGGGCTATGGCCTGCTGAGACTGGGCTATGGCGTTGAGCGCCTCTGCCATCTGGCGCTGGCACTGGCTCATGGCCTCCTGTGAGAGGGCAGCCATTTCCTGGGCCACAGATGCCGCCTGCACGGAAAGCCCCAGGCCTCGCAAACCGTTCCCCATGTCTGACACCGTTGCACCCATTGCCTCCACCGCGGACGCCACCCGTGCGGTGTCAGCTTGGGTGGCACGCATGACCGGCACCACTCCCAGCTCCTGGACGCGGGTGGACTCCTCCACCTGCGACTGCAGCCGCCGCAAGCCGCCCGTCACCCTCTTCGCTCGTCTCCGCGTCGGTAGTTGCATCGGATCTATGTGTGGGTGTGGTAACTCCAGGAACCCGGGATCCATTTGGGCGGCTGATGTTCGCTTGGGCTGGGCTGCCCGCCAACCGCCCGGCCCCTCTGCTGCTCCTACCTCCACCTGCTGTACCGGGACGGCTGTGTTGTGCGCACCAGTGAGTGTACCAGACGCCTCATCACTAAAGTGCCCAACCGAGGTGAGTGTTTCTGCGATGGTGGAGGGTGTTGGTGACAGCAGTGGCGTTGTGTCGTGCGCATCGTCCGACTCTGAGTCCATGGCACTTTGGGGTGGGGGTTCGTCTCCGCCCATCCACTCTGTGTCACTGTCCTTTATTTCGGTTTCCTGGGTAGTGGTGTCCTGGGTAGGGGTGTCGTGGGTAGGGGTGTCCTGGGTTGTGGTTTCGTGGCTTGGCTGTGACGGGGACCTGTGGCTGCCCTCTCGTCGCTGGGTGGCACATGCCTGCGTCGCCGCACCCGGATGAGACGGGGGCGCCGTCTCCCTGTTGCTCCAGGTCTCTCCGTCTCACGTGGTCTCCGAAGGGGCATCGTGCGGGCGTCGCATGCCAGAGGTTCCGGGTCTCTCCGTCTCCCATAGGGCATCATTCGGGCGGTCTGCATCTGCGGGGATGGGTGCCTCGATGTTTGCTCCTCCGATACACAATGAAGCATGCATGGTTAGACACAGGCAGTGATCAGGTCATATGGGGAGGGGGATATGGGGGAGGGGGGATATGGGGGAGGGGAGATATGGGGACGGGCTGTCGGTGGCTCACTTGCTGGTGGGCTCCCGACCTCTGCATCAGCAACCTCCCGGTCCTCAGGTCCGCCAGCCAGTTCCAGGGCCCTTTCCTCGTGTTCGGTAAGTGGCCTCTCATCAGCGGGGCCTCCTCCAGTCCTCACATGCTCCCTGGTGTTGTGTGCGCACTTCTCCTGTGGGGGGTGGTGGCAGGGGTAAAAGGCAACAGTGTTAGGCAGGTATATGGGGCGTCATTCTCCGACCCCCCCGCCGGGTCGGAGAATGGCCGTTGGCCGCCGTGAATCCCGCCCCCGCCCCCGCCGAAGTCTCCGGTACCGGAGATTGGGCGGGGGCGGGAATCAGGCCGCGCCGGTTGGCGGGACCCCCCGTTCAATTCTCCGGCCCGGATGGGCCGAAGTCCCGCCCAGAAATTGCCTCCACCATGGCGGAGGCGGAAGAGACTCTCCCCACTGCGCATGCGCGGGAAACTTTCAGCGGCCACTGACAATCCCGCGCATGCGCCGGGAAACTGCCAGCGGCCGCTGACGCTCCCGCGCATGCGCCGCAATTCCGCGCCAGCTGGCGGGGCAACAAACGCCATTTCCGCCAGCTGGCGGGGCGGAAGTCCCTCCGGCGTCGGCCTAGCCCCGCAATGTTGGGGCTAGGCCGCCAAAGATGCGGAGCATTCCGCACCTTTGGGCCGGTGCGATGCCCGTCTGATTGGCGCCGTCTTTGGCGCCAGTCGGCGGACATCGCGCCGTTGGGGGAGAATTTCACCCATGAATGCACGCCATCGGTTGCGCGTGTATTGCAGAGGCTAAGGTTAGGGCTGGATTCACTTGGGGATATGGGGGAGGGGGGATATGGGGGAGGGAGGATATGGGGGATATGGGGGAGGGGGGATATGGGGGAGGGGGATATGGGGAAGGGGGATATGGGGGATATGGGGGAAGGGGATACGGGGGAGGGGGGATATGGGTGAGGGGGGATATGGGGGATATGGATATCGGGCAGGGGGGGCTCCCCCTGGCTGCCCTGACGAGGTCGTTCACCTTCTTGTGGCAGTCGGTGTTTGTCCGTGGTGTCAGGGCCACAGCGCTGACGGCCTCTGCCACCTCCCTCCACAGACGGCGGCTGTGGCGTGGGGCGACTCTCCGGCTGTGTCCGGGATACAGGGCCTCCCTCCTCTGCTCCACTGCGTCCAGGAGCGGCTCAATGTCGCGGGACTGGAACCTCGTGGCTGAGCGGCGGGCGGCCATCCGGTTGGGTCTTCTGGTCGGGTGGGGGGAGCAGCGCGTCTTATGCACCATTACGTCATGCACGCCGCACGGCGTGAACCACATGAGCCAGCGCGGATAGCGTCACGTCGCTGCTAGCCCATTCCGGGCCAAAGACTTAGCGACGTTTGGGCCGGCGTGATGCCGGTGGGATTTGCGCCATTTTTGGCGCCGGTCGGCGGACATCGCACCGATAACGGAGAATTTTGCCCAAGGTGCGGGGAGTCTGGGGGGGGGGAGGGGGGGGGGTGCGTGGGCAGGGTGGGGGGGTTGGGCGGGGGGCGCTTCAGAGTACTGGGATGCTGGGAATCAGAGTGAAATATGGGTGGGTTGCAGCTGAAGAGAACCAGGACCAAATTGTTGTGGGCAGGTGCCGTGGGGGAGGTTTTAAACTGAAATGGCATATGGTTGGTCACTGAGGTGTAATATTAAAAAGGTAGGACTGGGAGACATAGGTCGGAATTCTCCAGCCGTTGGGATTCTCTTCCTGCCGGTAGCGCACCCCCTCCCGTGGGTTTCCCGTCAGTGTGGGATGGCTTCAATTGGAAATCCCATCGACAGTGCTGGGAGCAGAGAATTGCCATTCGCTGCTGAGAAACAGCTGGCTGGGAGGACGGAGAATACCGCCCATGGAGTTAGAAATAATATAGAATTAGGTGAGTTAGGTTTGGGGTACTCATGTGTAAAGTTTGGTGAATAAGTTTGGTGAGCTTTAAGCACAAATAACCACGTGGTAACATGATGTCGTGGCGATTGCTGAAACCTGACTCATAAAGGGGGAGGATTAGTCGCTTAATGTTCTTATGTACATGGTTTTCAGGAAAGATAGGGAAGGATAAAAAAGGCAGGGTCATGATTCAGGGTCAAGATAGAGCTAATTTGTGAAGGCATTATTGGAGTCGCGAGCACTAATGAGATAACGGGAGACTTTAACAACCCCACTATTGTCTGAGGCAGTGACTGTGTGTAAACAGGGAGGTGTTTCAAAATTGGAGAATTTTCTTGATCAGTCTGTTTCCTGTCCACTGAGTCCAGAGGTATGAAGTAGGTGCAATTGAAATATCTTAGGGCCAATGTTCATAGATTGATAAAGTTTAGAATAGTTATGGAATAGGACAATGAGCAATACAATAAAAATAATTAATTGGAGGATGGCTAAATTCAGTGAATTCGGTGGTGCGGCTGTGTTCATTCGGTGGCCGAGATCGTTTAAAGTTTTAGACAGATGATTTATACATTTTTCTGGTGACAACCAAGGTTGGTTAAGTTACTTTTAATATCTGCAGCACCTGGATAGTGGGGCATGTAAAATATCATCGTGCCCATTCCACCTCCTTCCACCAGAGACTTATTTCTTTAGCATCTTGGGCCAGGATTTTTTGGTCCCATCCATGGCATGAATTTCCTGTTGTGCAGTGAAAGGGATAAAACTTAACTGAGATCATTGTGTTATGAATAAGGATTAATTAATAATGCCATAGTAAAAGATTCACTGGGAAATAGTGATCATAATATCTTTCAATTTTCAAGTGACATATTCCAATCGCAAACACAAATCTTAAAATCAAACATAGAACATAGAACATACAGTGCAGAAGGAGGCCATTTGGCCCATCGAGTCTGCACCGACCCACTTAAGCCCTCGCTTCCACCCTATCCCCGTAACCCAATAACCCCTCCTAACCTTTTAGGTCACTAACAGCAATTTATCATGGCCAATCCACCTAACCTGCATGTCTTTGGACTATGGGAGGAAACCGGAGTACCCAGAGGAAACCCACGCAGACACGGGGAGAACGTTCAGACTCCGCTCAGACAGTGACCAGCGGGGAATCGAACCTGGGACCCTGATGCTGTGAAGGCACAGTGCTATCCACTTGTGCTACCGTGCCGCCCATTAAGGACAAGCAAAGCCAATTGCATAGGTATGAAGGAAAAACTAGCTAAGGTCAATTGGGTAAATAGATAAAAGGTTTGGAGGGACAATGGGAAACATTTAAAGAAACAATTCATAATGTTCAACAATAATATATTCCATTGAAGAACAAAATATCAGCATGAAAGATCCATCTGCGGTTCACTCGAGAAGTTAAGGATAGTATTAGATTAACACAAGAGGCTTACAATGTTGCAAAAAACAAAAGCAGGTCTGAGATTAGAAGTGTTTTAGAAGCCAATTTAGGTCTCCAGAAGGTTGATAAAAAGGAAAAAAATTGAACAAGAGTAAACAAGCCAAAAAATATTAAAACAAATAAGCTTTTATAACCATATAAAAAGGGAGAGATTAGCTATAATAAAAATTGTTCCATTAGGAGAAGAGCCAGGAGAAATTATCATGGGGAATGGGTAAGTGGCAGAGGCATTGAACAAATATTTATAACTCATTTATAGTAGAAGGTCTGTCATTTGAGAGTACCTTTAAGAAAGGGGTGTTTATAAATGGGTGTGTATATAAATATCTGTAGTGAGAGTACCTTTAAGAAATGGGTGTTTACTCCTGCAGTGATGTCAGAGAGTGGGTGGAGCTGGGCTGTCTGTCAGCTTTTTACTTTCGTTTTCGGCTGTTTGCTGCAGGGTGTGTTTTAGTTTCGTTTTCAGTGTTGGAGCTGAAGCCAGACAGAGCAGGTGTACTGTTGATCTCTCTGCCATGAAAAGACTATCTCTTGATCATTTGGTGAATTCAGAATTATAAATGTACTCAGTAGTGAATGTAAACCTAATGTGCTTCTGTTAAAAGGTGTTTCTTTTGTCTTCTGGATGTTGTTTAGGAAGTTATTATGATTACTTAGTGTTGTATTCTTTGGGGGTTGTATTTGAATTGATGGTTGCTAAGATGTTCACTGTATGTTTTAAAAAGGTTAACTTGAGTTCATAGCATAAACAGTGTTTTGTTTTAAAAAATATTTTTCCATTTCTGCTGTATCAAACCTGTAGAGTGGGCCCTTGTGCTCCCCATATCACAATCTATTAAAAGTTGTGGGTCAGGTGAACTCCATGATACACTTTGGGGTTCTCTGAATCCTGGCCCATAACAGGTCCAAGTTCCATACTAGAAATAGACGGTAACCTAGGGGTGATAAAGAGTGCGTAAATTAATACTGGCAGAGATTAATTATTGGAAAAACCGAAAGGACTAAAATCATACAAATCCCCAGGACCTGATGGCCTACACCTTAGAAATCTAGAAGAGGTAGCTGCAGAGATAATGGATGAGCTAGCTATGATTTTCCAAAATTTCTTATTTTCAGGAATGGTCTCGTTGGATTGGAGGTTGGCAAATGTAACACCACTTTTCAGGGAGGGAGGAAGAAAGCAGGCCAGTTCGCTTAATATGAAAGCAAATTACTACGTATTCCGGAACCTGAAACAAAATCTGAGCTTTGACAAAGAGTCATCCAGACTCGAAACATTAGCTCCCTTTTCTCACCACAGATGCTGTCAGACCTGATGAGGTGTCCAGTATTTGCTGTTTTTGTTCCAGTTAGCTTAATATCGTTTTTTGGCAAGATGCTGGTATCTATTATGAAGGAATTCTTACTAATGCACTTAGAAAAGCAGAGTATGATTAGAAAAAGTCAACATGGTTTTACTGAATGGGCCTTTTTCAAGTTGGCAGGCAGTGAATGAGGAGTGCCACAATGATCAGTGCTGGGGCCTGAGCTATTTACAATCTATATTAATGACTTAGATGAAGAGTAAGATAATAATGTATCTAAGTTTACTGATGGTGACGAATGTAATATAAAATAGTTACTTTAGAGTTACTAGTTAATGTATGTAGAAATAAGCCACTTTGATTCTGGCAGTTAGGGACAAAGGGGTTTGAGACCGCATGGAAAAAGCAGGAAGAGGTGTGTCTATGAGAGTGATGCTGCATTGATAGGGGCCAGAGAAAGGGATTGGAAGTGAGCCAATCAGAATAGATCGAACAGGTCAGGAGGGACATAGGCTGACCTATGTCCGTCGAGTATGTGAAACTTGATACCATTTGAATTGATTTGCAGAGATCCCTTTGTTTCTTTGTTCATTCGCTTTCTGGGATATAGGAAACTGGATGTCTCTTATATTTCTATGAAATGAATCAAGCTTGCAAGCTAAATAAATAACTTCTTTTTACGTGCGAATCCATCTCAACTTTTATTGAGGCCAGACTGACAGAGAAAGAAATTTGGGGATCTACATTTGGTGCCGAAAACCGGGATTTCTCTGGGCGATCCTGATCCAACTGCGAAATCAGAATTAGACTGATTATGAACAGGAGGATGGGGAACAAAGGGCCCTCAATGTAGAACTGGAAAACGACCGCGCATTGATTGTTCCCCTCTTCTTATCGTCTGATTAGTCTGGTCACTCGCGGTTGGCACAGAAAGACCGCCTCGACGAAATCACAGGTCAGTCTGGGGATTAGCACTTTAATTGATGGGATTTCATATTGTTGTTTCGGCTTGGGTTAAGGCTTTGGGCTGATGGGACTTTAATAATGAAGGTTCAGTCTATTATATGGGTTCAGAGGCTGATGTGACTTCATTAATGAAGGTTCAGTCTATTATATGGGTTCAGAGGCTGATGTGACTTCATTAATGAAGGTTCAGTCTATTATATGGGTTCAGAGGCTGATGTGACTTCATTAATGAAGGTTCAGTCTATTATATGGGTTCAGAGGCTGATGTGACTTCATTAATGAAGGTTCAGTCTATTATATGGGTTCAGAGGCTGATGTGACTTCATTAATGAAGGTTCAGTCTATTATATGGGTTCAGGGGCTGATGAGACTTCAATAGATGGAGGTTCAGTCCAGTATAACTGTTTTTAAATCTGAAGATGGTTCAACTCTATGTGTGAGTGTTTTAAATATATAGTTGATTAAGCTAAAATTGTCTCCTTGGACTGTAAAGTTCCGAGGTCTAGTTGAGATTGTGAGGAATGCTGCACATTGGTTGAAGCAGAAGTCTCTCAAAGGGTTAACAGCAGCAGGCGGAGTTGAAAACAGACAGTGCTTCTCACTCAGGCTTTGAGATAACAGCAGCAGCCGTAGTGTAATCGGATACCTTTCCTTTGAGTCAGTGAACACCAGCAAAGTTACGTTTTGAATTAATTAAAGGAAACCAGTGGGTTTCTCCACCTCTTTGATAAAAGTTATTATTTTCGAAAGCAATTGATTGAAATTGCCAGAATCTTAAGTTTTACTTACTTGAAATAAGGTTTATCTCATTTTATCTGGAGATTAATAGAAACTTAAAGAAGATCATGGACACCATTTTAAAAAGTGTCAATCTGGAGATGATAGTTGATTTTGCTAATACTTATGTGTATGTAAAAGAAAAAAAACTTGTTAAAAGAAAAATTGTTAAGATAAAGAAATAATTAAGTTGTAAATGTTATACAAGTTTGTGTTAAGCAAATTGTAAATTTAGTTCTGAGTTGAGATCAGAGCTAAGCTTGCAAGTTGCAGTAATTCAATTTGAATTTTCAAACATTTTTAAGTTTAAAAAAAAGAGAGAGCAAATAGAGAAAAGAAGGACACAGATCTTGAATGCGTTGAATAGCACATTTCAAAGGCCCATAAATCTTTCTGTTATCTTAGACCTAAAACCTAGGAAGATTGACGAGCCAGAGGAATTTCTGGAGCGTTTTAATGAAATCTACCGGGGGCAGTCAGGCGATTTGCTGTATCAAAATGGTCAGAATTCCCCTCAATACTGTGCTATGTTAATGCATTGCCTACCACCTTCTGTGGTTACTGCTGTGAAATGTAATAACATGAATTGGACAGAGAACGACCCTTCCCAGATGGCAAGGGCAGTCAGATTTTACTGGAAGGAGGGTGTAGGCCAAGAAGGAGGCTCAGTTACAAAGGTTAAGACTGAGTATGTAATGAAAAAGGATGATCTGCGACCCCAACAAGCGGCAGAAATGGTAGTTTACCAGCAGGAGCCCCAATATAGTGACTTTGGGTGGGTGGATCAGCGAAGAGGAGGATGAGACAACAGTGCTATATTTCTATCACCCCCCCAGTGGTGGACGTTAGACGTTGAACAGTCACTGCATCACGTTAACCTGGCCTATGACAGAACTGGACGAAACAGGGAGTTGGAGGACAAATACCGGCCATTACTTGAGACCGAATGGCCAGTCAAGGTTACAGCCACAGTCACGGGAAAAGAAGGTACAGCCGATTTTGTTACAATATCACCACATTTATGGCCACAGTCAGCTTCGGTAAGCCCTCATATTACACGTCAGGTCCATGACCAGTACCATGCCAGGGATATGGGGCGAATGGTCAGCATCTTACCGCAGCTCGTCAGAATAGGTATGAGATATACCTTTTGAACAATCCACGTCTGACATTTAACCACTGTACCACTATCAATCCAGCCTGTTTTCTTAGTGGTCCCCCTGTCCATGAAGACGCACCTGGCCACGACTGTTTAGCCTTGATTCAGGAAACTACCACAATAAGGGGCGATTTGAGTGACATTTCGTCAGAACAACCTGACATGATTATGTGTGGTCAAATATCCCACCGGGGTTTAGTTAATGACCTACTGCAGGCCCTCCTTATGCCCGCGCAGATTTCCGTTATTAAATGCGCTGCCCACACGAATGGTACAACCCCAGTTGACGTTGGTAATGAACGAGCAGATCGTGCAGCGCGCACAGCTGCACAAATTCAGCAAGTGATGGTGCCTAAAATGTTAAGTCAGACTAAACGATCTACTATGAATATGTCTGCTTCTGACAAGCGAATGCCAACCATCCAAGACGTCATAAGGTTACAGGAGGACGCTCCTGAGAGTGATAAACAAATGTGGAAACGGTTAGGTTGTACATATGATTCTGTTTCCTCTTTATGGACCATGCCTGCACATCAGACTTGTATGTCTGATGCGCTGGCTTTATGGGTCATTGAATGTGTACACTTTGCAACTCATTGTGGGGCTCGAGGGACTAGTGATTTGTTGCTGGACACTTGGTGGCACCCTAAAATGCAGGGGTTGGCCCAAAGTATCAGTAATCGGTGTTTGATTTGTCAGCAATATAACACCGGAAAAGGTATCCCTTGTGGGAAGGGGCAAACCCCGTTGCCCAGTGGTCCCTTTGAGACGCTCCAAATGGATTACATTGAGTTAGAAAGGTGTCAATGTTACAAATATGTTTTGGTCATTGTGGATGTGTTCAGCAGATGGGTCGAGGCGTATCCGACTATCGATAATAAAGCTGCTACTGTGGTTAAAGTCTTGATGAGGGAAATCATTCCCCGGTACGGTATACCAGCTCAGTTAAGTTCTGATAATGGGCCTCATTTTATTGGACAAATTAACAAGGAGTTTTGCTCCCAGTTGGGCATACGCCAGCAGTTACACTGTGCTTACAGACCGCAGGCGGCCGGGTTGGTTGAGAGACACAATCAGACCCTCAAAACTAAATTGGCAAAATTAAGAGCAGACACGGGACTGACATAGCTTAAGTTGCTCCCCGTTGCCCTCTTCCAGCTGCGGGTTACACCTGCGGGACCGGCCCGGCTCTCTCCCGCCGAGATTCTTTATGGCAGGCCTCTTAGAACTCCTTGGAGCCTGCAGGTTCCCAGACGGGTTCAGTTTCATCAGATGACTGAAGAAATGACCACCTATGTTCTAGCCCTTACGCAAGTGCTCAAGGAACTCCATGGCCAAGTCCGCGCGGCTCACGAGCCATTGCCCCCAGTACCTAGCTCACTTTCAGTCCAGCCCGGTAGTTATGTCATGGTCAAAAATTGGGCTAGGAAGGGGTCGGAGCCGCGATGGGACGGGCCCTTCCAAGTTCTCCTTACCACCCCCAGAGCAGTTAAAGTGGAGGGGCGAAGTGCTTGGTTCCACCTACATCACTGTAAATTGAGTCCATCTCCACGACTGTAAAAGGTCGGATACTAACCTGCCTCCCTTCTCCAGTGCTATTTTACAGGTGTGGAGCATGATGGAGTGGCTACGCATCGTCTGTCTGATATTTGGCCTCACTTCGCTTGGCGTTTTATTGGCGATGGACATGGAAAAGGGGAATATTATGTATCTGTGTAGCCCCAACCAATCTACAAGGATACATCACCTATGCAAAGGTGATGTTCTTCGCTGCCCCCATATACGAGGACATGGTATCGACTCATGGAAGGTCATCAAAGTTAAGGAGAATGCAGGAGTCATGAAGCAGTTGCACCGGTCCCGGCGATGGGAAGGGAACATTATATGGACATTGCCTTGTTTTTGGAATACATGTAAATTTGATTTTGGATGTGTTAAGAGTGGTACAATAAAGGTAAAATCAGGCTGTCAGAAGAGTGTAGGAAGAGACCATGAGAAAGAGAAAGGGACTAGAGAGAGGACGGGGCGTATGAGAAGGGAAGTACAGCTAGAACGTAGGTTACCGGGAGATACACTTAAGATAATTAAAAGGCCAAACTGAGGAAAACCCGGGTAGTATGAATCTCTTCTACCAGATTTACCACCGTCTGTATGGCCAGGGACGGGTTGTCTGCTACCCAAACCCCGCAGCGGTGTCTAGGTTATTTTCTGTTTCACCGCTTTGGGGCACTCCCCAAACGGTGGTTCATTGTCAGCATTCCGAGCCATTGCCCGAGCAAGTCACTCTTCCTTACGATCCGGATTCAGCACCACCGGCTATTTGCCTTCCCCTTCCTCAGGATAATTCCCATTCACAGTACGATAGGCTGCGACGGTGGAGGGCGTACATACCTAGCCACTTCACTCCCAATAGGGATTCCCGGTCGTACGAGAATTGCTTCAGCAGTGAAGGATATGGCTGTTTGCTGGTAGAGGTGGACACAAATATAACATGTCTGTTTCCCACCTGTACGGACAGGAGGTGCCATATCACCCAGGCGTCTGGCCAATGCGTTTGTTACAACATCACTTGCGTTCCATTGAACGCCGGCCTCCAGCTCCTCTGTGGCTGGGCGAATGTCTCTCATATCACTGTTGGGACTAGGGCTTTCCGCATTGCTGGGCGGCCCGAATGGGCATTTCAAAGTTGGATAAACTGGGCTACTGGGAGGTCCTTACGCAACCGATATGCTGATTGTGATGCTAGTCTCCACGCGGAACAAGGATACTACTTTTTATTTAATGG
Source organism: Scyliorhinus torazame (assembly GCF_047496885.1). Taxonomy (NCBI): domain Eukaryota; kingdom Metazoa; phylum Chordata; class Chondrichthyes; order Carcharhiniformes; family Scyliorhinidae; genus Scyliorhinus; species Scyliorhinus torazame. The sequence continues at coordinate 221,718,739 of NC_092711.1, read as the reverse complement.
TACGGCGACCAACGTTTTGTCACCCCCATTTCCCCGCCGAATTGCTATAGGGACTCTAGTCCCTACCACAGTCCCCTGCCCTTCGGCGTGGAACCTGCATAATCAGTTAGCACGCCGGGCAGTCTCTGCTGAATTTTGCGAGAACTGGAAAAAACCTCAGGTTCTTGCACCCAACCGGGGCCACTCAGCCGGGTGGGGCATTCTGAGCGTATTGACACTGGGAGGTGTGGGGGGTTCCTTGGCTGTTAGTGATCGGAATTATTTTATTTGCGGCCTTACCATCTTGGGAAATGAAACCTTGGGAGCCCTCGGGGCAATAACTAAGGAGTTGTCTCAGCTACGGTTGTTTGCAATGCAGAACCGGTATGCTCTTGACTATCTTCTGGCCCGTGAGGGTGGGGTATGCGCCATAGTACAGGGCAAGTGTATCATGGGTGTTCAGGACTTGACCGCTAACATTACTAAATTTATGGATCGCATACGGGATCACTTGGACGGGATGCAGGATCCTGACTCTTGGGGTAACTGGGGATTTGGAGGATGGAAGGACTGGTTGATAAATATGGCTATGTATCTAGTGGTAGCTATCGGCTGCATCTTTGTGGGCCTGGCCATCCTTAAATGTGTGATGGGTAGAATGCGGGGTGCACTAGATCAGATCACCGCCCCAATCACCGGAAAAAAAATTTAACTGTTAAAATCCATGAGGGTGAGGCAGATGAAGGGGGGCTAAGACAGGAATTGGAAATGCAGCGACGGATCTTTTTAGATGAGGAACCGTAGCTATGGATTGGATAGTTCGGTTATCATGGAATGATAAAAGGAGGGAATGACGAATGTGATATAAAATAGTTACTTTAGAGTTACTAGTTAATGTATGTAGAAATAAGCCACTTTGATTCTGGCAGTTAGGGACAAAGGGGTTTGAGACCGCATGGAAAAAGCAGGAAGAGGTGTGTCTATGAGAGTGATGCTGCATTGATAGGGGCCAGAGAAAGGGATTGGAAGTGAGCCAATCAGAATAGATCGAACAGGTCAGGAGGGACATAGGCTGACCTATGTCCGTCGAGTATGTGAAACTTGATACCATTTGAATTGATTTGCAGAGATCCCTTTGTTTCTTTGTTCATTCGCTTTCTGGGATATAGGAAACTGGATGTCTCTTATATTTCTATGAAATGAATCAAGCTTGCAAGCTAAATAAATAACTTCTTTTTACGTGCGAATCCATCTCAACTTTTATTGAGGCCAGACTGACAGAGAAAGAAATTTGGGGATCTACAATGGTACCAAACTAGGTGGAAAAGAAACTGTGGGAAGGACACAGAGAGGCTACAAAGAGAGAAAGTCATGTTCGGGGAACAGGCAACAAGGTGGAGTATAATTTGGGAAATGTGAAGTTAATCACTTTGGTCATGAGAATAAAAAATCACAATGGGCGAGATTCTCCGACCCCCCGCCGGGTCGGAGAATCGCCGGGGGCTGGCGAGAATCCCGCCCCCGCCGGTTGCCGAAGTCTCCGGCACCGGATATTCGGCGGGGGCGGGAATCGCGCCGTGCCAGTTGGCGCCCCCCCCGCTCGATTCTCCGGTCCGGATGGGCCGAAGTCCTGCCGCTAAAATGCCTGTCCCGCCGGCGTAAATTAAACCACCTACCTTACCGGCGGGACAAGGCGACGCGGGCAGGCTCCGGGGTCCAGGGGGTGTCGCGGGGCGATCTGGCCCCGGGGGGTGCCCCCACGGTGGCCTGGCCCGCGATCGGGGCCCACCGATCAGTGGGTGGGCCTGTGCCGTGGGGGCACTCTTTCCCTTCCGCCTCCGCCACGGTCTCCACCATGGCGGAGGCAGAAGAGATTCCCTCCACTGCGCATGCGTGGGAAGCTGTCAGCGGCCGCTGACGCTCCCGTGCATGCGCCGCCCGGAGATGTCATTTCCGCGCCAGCTGGCGGGGCACCAAAGGCCTTTTCCGCCAGCTGGCGGGGCGGAAATTCGTCCGGCGCCGACCTAGCCCCTTAAGGTTGGGGCTCGGCCCCCAAAGATGCGGAGCATTCCGCACCTTTGGGGCGGCGCGGTGCCCGTCTGATTTGCGCCGTTTTGGGCACCAGTCAGCGGACATCGCGCCGTTTCCGGAGAATTTCGCCCACGATTTCTTAAAAGGCAAGTAATTTGTCAATGTTGATGTTCAAAGACACTTGGGGTTGCTTCTATATGGAGCTAGAAAGTTAGAAATGGGCAGCAAGGTGGCATAGTGTTTAGCATCGCTTCCTCACAGTGTCCGAGACCCGGATTCTATTCCAGTCTTGAGTGACTGTCTGTGTGGAGTTTGCACATGTCTGCATGGGTTTCCACTGGGTGCTCTGATTTCCTTGCACAGTCCAAAGGTGTGTAGGTTAGGTGAATTGGCCATGCTAAATTTCCCCTTAGTGTCCAGGAATGTACAGGTCAGGTTACGGGGATCGAGAGAGGATGTGGACCTGACTAGAGTGCACTTTTGGAGCAATTAGGAAGGCAAATATCATGGTCTTTATTGAAAGGATTTGTAGTACAAGAATAAAGAAGTTTTGCCACAGAGGCACGGAGATTTAGTGAGACCACATCTTGAGTATCGTGTGCAATGTTGGTTTCCACATTTAAGAAAGGGTAGACTCGCATTTGAGATGGTCCAGCGAAGACCCATTAGATTGGTCCTAGGGATGAAGGCTTCATTCTATGATGACATGCTGAGTAAATTGGGTTTATATTCTCTAGAGTTTAGAAGAATGAGAGGTGGTCTCAATGAAACCTACAATATCTGAACGAGCTTGGTAGGGTGTAGCTGAGAGATTGTTTCCACTGGTCAGGGAATCAAGGGGCACAATCTCAGGATAAGAGGCTGATCTTTGAGGATTGAAGTGAGGACAAAGTTATTCACTCCGAAGTTTGTGAATCTTTGGAATTATCTATCCTAGAGGGCTGTGGAGATTCCATCATGGAATACATTGAAGGCTGGACTAGAGATTTTTGATCAATCGTGGAATTGATGGACATGGGGAGCAATTAATGGACATGGGACAGGAAAATGGAGTTAAAGCCCAAGATCAAACATGATCGTATTGAATGGCGGAACAGGCTTGATGGGCTGAGTGGTCAACTCCTGCTCCTATTTCTTACATTTTTCCAAAGTAGATGCTAAAAACACACAGGTTGGCTTGTCACATGAACTGCTCTCTCTCCAGCTGCCCAGTAATCCAAATAATGCCATGACTCGTGTATTCCAATTGTAATTTGGTTACATTATGACTAGGAATTCTTTGCTCAGCCCATTGTCCACCTTATTATGTCTTATGTTTGCCTCCACCCATTTGAGTGCATGGGTGATTGCTTGGATGCTGTGTTAATGGTATATGAGATGTCTCTCATTCACCCTCCTTCAAGGCAATTGTTTCTGGTGTGTCCTTTCAGGCAGATTGTTTCCATTTTAAAGATTTGTGGACTGTTGAAGGTCAGTGATGCAAATGTGCAGCCATCAATGACTATTATCTCAAGTTACAGGGGAGCTGCTTTTGTCCTTCTTTGAAAAAAATCAATGCTGGGTGTGGTGATGTGTATCAATGTAAATGCTAGTATGTAGGCTAAATGTAGTAAATGTAGGCTAGCCCGACACTAGAGGGAGCACCAGAAACATCACACACACACTCAACCAATAGATAAGTTAGATAGGACGTGACCAATGGACATTCACGATACACAAGGAGGTGACACGACCACAGGAGGGCATTACACTAACCCATATATAAAGGACACCACACACATGATCTGCCTCTTTCCAGCGGAGACAGTCAGTGAGTACAGACACAGGGTTGATTCAATATTACTCCCACCACGTGGATTGCAGCAACTGGTTAGTCAGTCTGGGTAGCTATAGTAGGATTAGCAGTAGTGTCAAACCCGAGTAATTGAAGTGTATATAGTTTAATAAACGTGTTGAAGTTATCTCCACGTCTGAACATTCCTTTGTCAAGTGCACCACAAGGAAGCCGCTTATGTTACACCTACAACATAACAAATCACTGGGTTTCCTGCCAGCAAATTCAAATGCAGCTCCACCAACACTCAAGAAGCTCAACACCATCCAGGACAAAGCATCCCGCTTGATTTCTCCCCCTCCCACAAACATTCAACCCCTCCACCACCGATGAACAGTGGCAGCTGTGTGTTCCATCTACAAGATGCACTGCAGTAACTCACCAAGATTCCTGAGACAGTACCTTCCAAAACCACAACCACTACCATCTAGAAGGACAAGAGCAGCAGATAGCTGGGAACCCCACCAGCTGGAGGTTCCCCTCCAAGACACTCACCACCCTGAAATATATCGCCGTTCCTTCACTGCCGCTGGAGTAACATCCTGGAACTCCCTCCATAACAGCACAGTGGGTGTATCGACACCTCAGGGACTGCAGTGGTTCAAGACGACAACCCACCACCACCTTCTGAAGGGCAACTAAGGATGTGCAACAAATCCTGGCCTAACCAGTGATGCCCACATCCCGTAAATGAATTTTAAAAATGTTTTAAAGGGTGCACTGTTGTTCGAGGCAGAAGGCACCCCTGAGGTAACAAATCATCAATTTACATTGGTGTTTACCAAGGAAGAGGAGTTTCCAAAGCTATGGTGAACAATGTGGTTGTTGGGAAACTGGATGAAATAAAGCTAAAGAGGAGCTAAAGCTAAAGTGGATAGGCCACCCAGTCCAGATGGGATCCATCTTAAGTTGCTGTGGGATGGAGGAGTAGAAATTGTGATGGTTGCCACAATCTTCCAATTCCTCTTTAGGTAAAGAGATGATGCCAAAGGACTGGAGGATTGCAAACATGACACTCTTGTTCAAAAAAGGGAAAGATTACAGGCCAGTTAAATATAATATTGGTGCTGTGAAGCCTTGGTAAACAGTAATCTGAGAGAACATTAACAGCCAGTTGGAGAAATGTGGTAGCGCGGCCCCATTAAGGGGTATGCCCCAGTGGTCCATGGTGACTGGCTCGGGGCCTATCATGCGTCAATGCGCGAATCCCAACCAATGAGGAAAAAGTACAGGTTGAGGAGCCTGTGAGCGGGGTTCTGGCCAAAGTGAACCTGGGAGCCAGTATAGAAACTCTGTGCCTGTATATAATTTACCTTTATTAGTTGCCATTAATCACTTTGTTCAGCCTTATTAACATCTACCTGGCATTTCCTCGAGCCACGACATTGCCGACGAGTCTAAACTGGATCGATCGCAAACCCGCATCATCAAATTCAAGGGGGGGGGAGGGAGAAACCTCAGCGATGGACACAGATTTAGAAAGTGTTAACGATACCGGAGAACAGTGAGTGAAAAATGCCCATGATTGGGAAGTTAGACTCATTCGACCAGGGGGCCAAAGACTGGATATTGAGTGGTTGCAGACTCCTTCATGGCGAATGAAATAACAAGGGATTATAAGCAGAAAGCTGTCCTACATAGAACATAGAACATAGAACAATACAGCGCAGTACAGGCCCTTCGGCCCACGATGTTGCACCGAAACAAAAGCCATCTAACCTACACTATGCCATTATCATCCATATGTTTATCCAATAAACTTTTAAATGCCCTCAATGTTGGCGAGTTCACTACTGTAGCAGGTAGGGCATTCCACGGCCTCACTACTCTTTGCGTAAAGAACCTACCTCTGACCTCTGTCCTATATCTATTACCCCTCAGTTTAAAGTTATGTCCCCTCGTGCCAGCCATATCCATCCGCGGGAGAAGGCTCTCACTGTCCACCCTATCCAACCCCCTGATCATTTTGTATGCCTCTATTAAGTCTCCTCTTAACCTTCTTCTCTCCAACGAAAACAACCTCAAGTCCGTCAGCCTTTCCTCATAAGATTTTCCCTCCATACCAGGCAACATCCTGGTAAATCTCCTCTGCACCCGCTCCAAAGCCTCCACGTCCTTCCTATAATGCGGTGACCAGAACTGTACGCAATACTCCAAATGCGGCCGGACCAGAGTTCTGTACAGCTGCAACATGACCTCCCGACTCCGGAACTCAATCCCTCTACCAATAAAGGCCAACACTCCATAGGCCTTCTTCACGACCCTATCAACCTGGGTGGCAACTTTCAGGGATCTATGTACATGGACACCTAGATCCCTCTGCTCAGCCACACTTTCAAGAACTTTACCATTAGCCAAATATTCCGCATTCCTGTTATTCCTTCCAAAGTGAATCACCTCACACTTCTCTACATTAAACTCCATTTGCCACCTCTCAGCCCAGCTCTGCAGCTTATCTATATCCCTCTGTAACCTGCTACATCCTTCCACACTATCGACAACACCACCGACTTTAGTATCATCTGCAAATTTACTCACCCACCCTTCTGTGCCTTCCTCTAGGTCATTGACAAAAATGACAAACAGCAACGGCCCCAGAACAGATCCTTGTGGTACTCCACTTGTGACTGTACTCCATTCTGAACATTTCCCATCAACCACCACCCTCTGTCTTCTTTCAGCTAGCCAATTTCTGATCCACATCTCTAAATCACCCTTAATCCCCAGCCTCCGTATTTTTTGCAATAGCCTACCGTGGGGAACCTTATCAAACGCTTTGCTGAAATCCATATACACCACATCAACTGCTCTACCCTCGTCTACCTGTTCAGTCACCTTCTCAAAGAACTCAATAAGGTTTGTTAGGCATGACCTACCCTTCACAAAGCCATGCTGACTATCCCTGATCATATCATTCCTATCTAGATAATTATAAATCTTGTCCCTTATAATCCCCTCCAAGACTTTACCCACTACAGACGTGAGGCTCACCGGTCTATAGTTGCCGGGGTTGTCTCTGCTCCCCTTCTTGAACAAAGGGACCACATTTGCTGTCCTCCAGTCCTCTGGCACTATTCCTGTAGCCAATGATGACATAAAAATCAAAGCCAAAGGTCCAGCAATCTCTTCCCTGGCCTCCCATAGAATCCTAGGATAAATCCCATCAGGTCCCGGGGACTTATCTATTTTCAGCCTGTCCAGAATTGCCAACACCTCTTCCCTACGTACCTCAATGCCATCTATTCTATTAGCCTGGGGCTCAGCATTCTCCTCCACAACATTATCTTTTTCCTGAGTGAATACTGACGAAAAATATTCATTTAGTATCTCGCCTATCTCTTCAGACTCCACACACAATTTCCCATCCCTGTCCTTGACTGGTCCTACTCTTTCCCTAGTCATTCGCTTATTCCTGACATACCTATAGAAAGCTTTTGGGTTTTCCTTGATCCTTCCTGCCAAATACTTCTCATGTCCCCTCCTTGCTCGTCTTAGCTCTCTCTTTAGATCCTTCCTCGCTACCTTGTAACTATCCATCGCCCCAACCGAAACTTCACACTTCATCTTCACATAGGCCTCCTTCTTCCTCTTAACAAGAGATTCCACTTCCCTGGTAAACCACGGTTCCCTCACTCGACGCCTTCCTCCCTGTCTGACCGGTACATACTTATCAAGAACACGCAGTAGCTGATCCTTGAACAAGCCCCACTTATCCAGTGTGCCCAACACTTGCAGCCTACTTCTCCACCTTATCCCCCCCAAGTCACGTCTAATGGCATCATAATTGCCCTTCCCCCAGCTATAACTCTTGCCCTGCGGTGTATACTTATCCCTTTCCATCATTAACGTAAACGTCACCGAATTGTGGTCACTGTCCCCAAAGTGCTCTCCTACCTCCAAATCCAACACCTGGCCTGGTTCATTACCCAAAACCAAATCCAACGTGGCCTCGCCTCTTGTTGGCCTGTCAACATATTGTTTCAGGAAACCCTCCTGCACACACTGTACAAAAAACGACCCATCTATTGTACTCGAACTATATCTTTTCCAGTCAATATTTGGAAAGTTAAAGTCTCCCATAATAACTACCCTGTTACTTTCGCTCATATCCAGAATCATCTTCGCCATCCTTTCCTCTACATCCCTAGAACTATTAGGAGGCCTATAAAAAACTCCCAACAGGGTGACCTCTCCTTTCCTGTTTCTAACTTCAGCCAATACTACCTCGGAAGAAGAGTCCCCATCTAGCATCCTCTCCGCCACCGTAATACTGCTCTTGACTAGCAGCGCCACACCTCCCCCTCTTTTGCCTCCTTCTCTGAGCTTACTAAAACACCTAAACCCCGGAACCTGCAACATCCATTCCTGTCCCTGCTCTATCCATGTCTCCGAAATGGCCACAACATCGAAGTCCCAGGTACCAACCCACGCTGCCAGTTCCCCTACCTTGTTTCGTATACTCCTGGCATTGAAGTAGACACACTTCAAACCACCTACCTGAACACTGGCCCCCTCCTGCGACGTCAAATCTGTGCTCCTGACCTCTATACTCTCAGTCTCCCTTACCCTAAAACTACAATCCAGGTTCCCATGCCCCTGCTGCATTAGTTTAAACCCCCCCAAAGAGCACTAACAAATCTCCCCCCCAGGATATTTGTGCCCCTCGGGTTCAGATGTAGACCATCCTGTCTGTAGAGGTCCCACCTTCCCCAGAAAGAGCCCCAGTTATCCAAAAATCTGAAACCCTCCCGCCTGCACCATCCCTGTAGCCACGTGTTTAAATGCTCTCTCTCCCTATTCCTCATCTCACTATCACGTGGCACGGGCAATGAACAGTTTGTGGGCCAACAAACTACAACCTTATAGAAATTTGAGGTTCCCGGGGGCTCCTGACACAAAATCATTTGGCCAGTTGGTGAAGCTAGTCAGGGAGCATTTCAACCCTAGACCCTCGATCACACTGCAGTGTTACAAGTTCAACTCAGCTGCCAGGGACCCAGGAGAAACAATCTCTGTCTTTGTTGCTAGACTTAGGCAAATGGTCGAACATTGTGAGTACAGTGCAGCACTTGGTGACATACTGCGTGATCGTTTAGTATGAAGTATTCACAACATAAGTGTGCAAAAGAATCTTCGGGCTGAAATGATGACCCTAGACAGAGCGATCGGGATCGCCCAGGTGACTGAGTGTGCTGAGAGGTTCACATCAGAGCTTCAAAGTGTGCAGGAGGGAGAAGTGAGCCAGCTGCGAGGCAGTATGGCGGCAAGGGCGCAGCCCATTTGACAGGCACAGAGAAAGTTCAGCCTTGATCCAAGAAAAGGATCATAGTCAGTGGCCAGGGAAGTAATTGTGTCGTCAGTCCAGGGGTCAAGATGACTGTTATCGATGTGTGGGAGATCAACCCCAGGAATCATAGCCAGGATTGTCCCCAACCCGGCGGGATGGAGTGGCGTGAACCACTCCGGCATTGGGCCGCCCCAAAGTTTCTCCGCACCTTTAGGGGCCAAGCCCTCACCTTGAGGGGCTAGCCCCGCACCGCAGTAGTTTGCGCGCCGCCGACTGGCGGGAAAGGCTTTTGGCGCCACGCCGGTCGGGGCCAAAAGGACTTTGCCGGGCGTCGGAAGCCCGCGCATGCGCGGGAATGTCAGCAGCTGCTGACGTCATCCCCACGCATGCTCAGGGGGGGTCACCTACGCGTCGGCCATCACAGAGACCGACACGGCCGACGCGTAGTAAAAGAGTGCCCCCACGGCACAGGCCCGCCCGCGGATCAGTGAGCCCCAATTGCAGGCCAGGCCACCGTGGGGGCACCCCCCGGGGCCAGATGACCCTGCGCCCCCCCACTAGGACCCTGGAGCCCGCCCGCACCGCCTAGTCCCGCCGGGAAGAGAGGTGGTTTGATCCTCGCCAGCAGGACAGGCATTCCAGCAGCGGGACTTCGGCCCATCGCGGGCCGGAGAATCGCCGGGGGGGGGGGCTCGCCGACCGGCGCGGCGTGATTCGCGCCCCCGCTGAATATCCGGTGCCGGAGAATTCGGCAACCGCCGGGGGCGGGATTCACGCCAGTTTCCGGCGATTCTCCGACCCAGCAGGGGGTCGGAGAATCCCGCCCCATATGACTGCAAGGAGTTTTTCTTTAATGGTGCAATAGGAAGGGCCATATCCAGGTAGGTTGCTGGGTCAGAACGTGCCCATTCAACAAAAGCAGTAAGCCATAGCACCAGTGAACAAAGTGGCGAGGAATTCAGATGAAGAGCCTGGAACATATAGATTAAACATGGTGAGAGTAAGCAAAACAACACCAATTGACACAGTCCTCACGGTAAATTGAAGATCACTAAAGATGATGGTCGACTCCGGGGAGTCAGCCACAGTTGTGGATGAACAAATGTTTCAATATCTTCAAGGAAGTGTTCAGCCTTTAAACTTGAGTGAGACGACAGCCAAGTTGGCAATATACATGGGGAAGGCCTGAAAAGTTTGGGAACAACCATGGCTTTAGTGGAATATCAGCAACAAGATGCCCAGTTACATATGATCATTGTGGAGGGACATTGACCATGTCTTATTGAGCAGGTATGGTTGCACCAAATCAAATTGAACTGGTTGGAAATTTTTTGAAACCTCAGACGGCATCTTTCAGGAAGCCTTATGCAAATATAAAGACGTGTTCCACAGGCAGTTGGATTGAATAAAGGGCTTAAAGGCCAAATTGTACGTCAGCCCAGGCTCAACACCAACATTTATCATGCCTTATGTTTTGCACCAAAAAATGGAAGCCGAACCTAAAATGGTGGAAGAGCTGGGAATTATCAGCCCCCTGCCGTTTTGAGAATGGGCAACCCCATCATCCCTGTATTATCAAAGAATCATAGAATTTACAGTGCAGAAGGAGGCCATTCGGCCCATCGTGTCTGCACCGGCCTTTGGAAAGAGCACCCTACCCAAGCCCACACCTCCACCCTCTCCCTGTAACCCAGTAACCCCCCAACCTTTTTGGACACTAAGGGCAATTTAGCATGGCAAAACGACCGAATCTGCACATCTTTGGACTGTGGGAGGAAACCGGAACACCCGGAGGAAACCCACGCAGACACGGGGAGAATGGGCAGACTCCTCACAGACAGTGACCCAAGCCGGGAATCGAACCTGGGACCCTGGAGTTGTCAACCAGGCAACCCAAGTAGAGAAATACACAATTCCAAGAATTGAGGACATTTATGCGAAGTTAGCGGATGGCCTCACATACACCGCACTCTCTACCAGTCGTGTTTACTTGCAGTTGGAACTGAATGAAGATTCCCGAATATTTATAATGATCAACACACATAAAGGCCTGTTTCAAAACACCAGATTATGCTTTGACATCATTTCTGCCTGTATAATATTCCATCAGGCAATGGAAAATCTCCTCCAGGGCATTCCAAAGGCTGTGGTCTCACTGAATGACATTCCAGTAACAGGAACATCATAATAAGAGCAACTGGCAAGCCTAGAAGATGTGCTGATAAAATATACAGATGTGACAATCCGACTGAAATATGAAATACACTTTTCAAGCTAGCGACCTCGATCGGCCTGCATCCACTTGAAGACAAGGCGGGAACCATAATGGAAGTCTCGGCACCAAAGAATGTGGCAGAATTAAAGTCAAAGAACAAAGAACAAAGAAAAGTACAGCACAGGAACAGGCTCTTCGGCCCTCCAAGCTCGTGCCGACCATGCTGCCCGGCTAAACTACAATCTTCTAAAAGAACAATCCTTAGGGATGGTAAACTACTATGGCCGTTTTATCCCCAACCTAATAACGACATTGATACCACTCCATTTATCCTTAAGAAAATGAAGGGGGTGTCAGATGAGACCACTTAGAAATGAATAGCTAGGATAATACTATGATAGTCCTACAAATATTAGTTTATTAAGGATTGAGATTAATCATAGAAAATATACCTAGTAATCATTTGCTGGGGTTCTCCGAGTCTGATCCGGGTCGAAGAATCGGCGGGGGCGCGGGAAATTCCTGCCACGCTGCTCTGACGCCGTGCCGTCGATTCTCCGGCGATAGGAGAAACGGCGGCAACCACACCCGCGCGGTCGCCACGGTGCCGGGCGGGGACCGCTGAAATAGGCCCCATGGCGATTCTCCGCAGGCGATCAGCCGAACTCCTGCCGCCGTGCGCATACGCGGCCGTGCGGTCTGGACAGCAGGGCTCCGGCAGCAGCCAGAGCTGCGGGTCGCATGCCGGGGCCCTGCTAGCCCCCTGGAAATCGAAGAATCACCCCGGACTTTTGAGGAAAAAGTCCGGAGCGATTCTCGCCCGTTTTCCGGCAGGCGTGGAGACTTAGTCCCCAAAAGGGAGAATCCCGGCCATTGTTAACCATTAAATCTGTATTTTAGGACACAGCAGTGATAATCAATGATAAACTCTAGCTACAAGTAGTGGCCACAATACATGATGGGATTTAAGCTAGCTAACTTGCCCATGGTTTTGACGGGATTGTGTAGTCAGCAGATTACATCGTCAATTTAGTAAACAATTTTCATCAGTGGCCCCAATATCCTCTTTCAAACAATCTATGGAGTAAAGAGGAAGCTAGCTCTGGTATCCTGTCCCTGGACGAGCAGTGAGTTGGGCAGGAACTGACTATGATACAAGATTGGCAATGTCCGAAAAACAAATTTAAAATGGACACAAGTGCCTGGTGAACAACAGGTGACAGGATGGGGTTAAATCATGATCTGATCACAATTTTACTGGATAATATGAAAATGACAGCTCCAAGGATTGGATCCAGTCCAACTGGATGTGCTATTGATTTTTGGAAAATTGATGAGTTTTTATCAGTGTTTAGCAGATCGATCTTGGCATGTATCCAGACCCATCTCTCATGTACACAAAACCAAGCTTGGGATAATAAAGCCGTCTTAACCAGGTTGTGTGTCTACTATGTTTATTAAGTTAAGCCATAAAAATGAGGGAGGAACCCCACGTAAAGGCTGGCTCAATACTCAGGCCTTGGAAATGCTCCTACAGAAAACACCAGCTTTGACATTGTACGGAACCACACGAGCAAGCCTTTCAACGGGTCTTACAGTCATCGAGCCTAATGGTACACTTTGATCCAAGGAAACCCATCATCCTGATCTGCGATGCATAACCGTATGGGATAGGGGTGGTCCTATCGCATAAAATGGAGAATGGCTCAGTGAGGCCAATTGTCTTTGCTTCTAGAACACTTTATACTTTATACTGAGCATAAATACATGGCCATTGAGAAGGAAGGCCTTGCCATAATCTGCGGTGTCAATAAATTTCATCTGTATGTTTATAACGGACCACAAGCCTCTGCTGGGGCTCCTTCGTGAAGGTAAGCTGATAACACCAATCAAGTCTACCATCGCACAATGGTGGACCTTGTTGCTGGTGGCCTTTGACTACATCTTTCAGCATAGGCCAGACACTCAACTTTCGAATGCTGATACGCTGAGCCGACTCCCATTTCCAAGGAACCTGGCACCCCACCATACCTCAAGAAATTGTCTTGGCAGGGCAGCATGGTGGCGCAGTGGGTTAGCCCTGCTGCCTCACGGCGCCGAGGTCCCAGGTTCGATCCTGGCCCTGGGTCACTGTCCGTGTGGAGTTTGCACATTCTCCCTGTGTTTGCGTGGGTTTCGTCCCCACAACCCAAAGATGTGCAGGGTAGGTGGATTGGCCACGCTAAATTGCCCCTTAATTGGAAAAAATGAATTGGGCACTCTAAATTTTTATTTTTTTTAAAGAAATTGTCTTGGTATCGAACTTTTTGGACACTCTGTCGCATAAAGAATTAGACACAACATGACCAAGTCCTGCCCAAAGTAAAAGGTATGATCTTACCGGGTGGCACCATGATAAATATGACCATATACGACCTTACCTTACTTATAAGAACAAAACTCAGTTGTGAGGATGGAGTGACATTCGGGGGATCCTGAATGATAGTATCACCCCCAGCCCGAGAGCTGTTATTGCAAGGTTTGCATAGTGACCATTCAGGCCAGGCAAAAATGAAAATAATCGCTCGTAGTGACTCTGGTGGACTGGCATAGACATGGACATTGAACATATGATGCGACAGTGCAACACTTTCCAGACATAGCAGACATTGCCCCCTACAGCCAACCTCCACCCTTGGGAAAGGCCTAGACTACCATGGACAAGGGTACTTGTGGACTTCACTGGTCTGGTCGTGGGCAAGATGTTCATTCTTTTGGTCGATGCCCATTCAACGTGGTTGGAGTTTGAAGAGATGGGGCTGATGACCTCAGCGGCCACAGTAGAAGTCTTACAGCGGTTGTTTGCTATGCATACCCTCCCCCAAAGTACTAGTGCCTGACAACGGCACTCGCTTCACTGGTGAGGACTTTTGGCAGAACGAATGGCATTCACCAAACCAAATTGTCCCCTATCAAACGGGTTAGCGGAAAGAGCTGTGGAAACGTTCAAGGCAGCAACGAAGATGCAGTCCAGCTGACCACTTAGGTCTTAGGTTGGTCAATTTTATTTAACTTATAATATGCCCCCCCGGCCCCCTCCTCCCACACTACTACGGGTGTTACTCAGGCAGAGTAACTTATGGGCTGTCATTGGATGGTTTCCCCAAATTTGGTGGGGAGCGTGGAGCCACGGCACGCCTCATAGAGGAAACAGCACACTTTGTGAAAAGGGGACAGATTAGTCCGAGTGGGTGACCTGAGGCGTAATTCTCCGTTATCGGCGCAGAGACCGCCGATCGGCGCCACAAACGGAGCAAATCCGACCTTCATCACGCCGCCCCAAACTTGGCAAAGTCTCCGGCCCGGAATGGGCTAGCAGCGACGTGACAGGATCCGCGCTTGCTCACGTGCTTCACGCCGTGCGGCGTGACGGCTCATCAGGACGCGCTGCTCCCCCCCACCCGACCGGAACACCCAACCGGAACACCCGACCGGATGGCTGCCCGCCGCTCAGCCCTGAGGTTCTAGTCACGGGATGTGGAGGCGCTCCTGGACGCAGTGGAGCAGAGGAGGGAGGCCCTGTATCCCGGACATGGCCGCAGAGTTGCCCCACGCCACAGCCGGCGTCTGTGGAGGGAGGTGGCAGAGGCCGTCACCGCTGTGGCCCTGACACCACGGACAGGCACCCAGCACCACAGGAAGGTGAACGACCTCGTCAGAGCAGCCAGGGTGAGCCTCCCCCATATCCCCCATATCCCCCCTCCCCATATCCCCCCTCCCCCATATCCCCCCTCCCCATATCCCCCATATCCCCCTCCCCATATCCCCCCTCCCCCATATCCCCCATATCCCCCTCCCCCATATCCCCCCTCCCCATATCCCCCTCCCCATATCCTCCATACCCCCCTCCCCCCATATCCCTCCCTCCCCATATCCCCCTCCCCATATCCCCCATATCCCCCCTCCCCCATATCCCCCATATACCCCCTCCCCCATATCCCCCATATCCCCCCTCCCCATATCCCCCATATCCCCCATATCCCCCTCCCCATATCCCCCATATCCCCCCTCCCCATATCCCCATATCCCCCCTCCCCATTTCCCCATATCCCCCCTTCCTCATATCCCCCTCCCCCATATCCCCCATATCCCCCCTCCCCCATATCCCCCCTCCCACATATCCCCCCTCCCCCATAACCCCCCTCCCCCATATCCCCCCTCCCCATATCCCCCATAACCCCCTCCCCCATGACCCTCTCTCCGGCATGCGATGCCCGCATGATGCCCCTCGGAGGCCACGGGAGACGGAGAGACCCGGACCCTCCGGCATGCGATGCCCGCCGGATGCTCCTCGGAGACCACTGGAGACGGAGAGACCCGGACCCTCCGGCATGCGACGCCCGCAGGATGTCCCTTGGAGACCACTGGAGACGGAGAGACCTGGAGCAACAGGGAAACGACGCCCTGTCTCGTGCGGGTGCGACGACGCAGGCGTGTGCCACCCAGCGATGAGAGGGGCAGCCACAGGCCCCCGTCACAGCCGAGCCAGGACACCACTACCCAGGACACCACTACCCAGGACACCCCTACCCAGGACAGCACTACCCAGGACACCCCTACCCGGGACAGCACTACCCAGGAAAACGAAATACCGGACAGTGACACAGATTGGATGGGTGGAGATGAACCGCCACCGCAAAGTACCATGGACTCAGAGTGGGACGAAGAGCACGACACAACGCCACTGCTGTCACCAACACCCTCCACCATCGCAGAAACACTCACCTCGGTTGGGCACTTTAGTGATGAGGCGTCTGGTACACTCACTGGTGCGCACAACACAGCCGTCCCGGTACAGCAGGCGGAGGTAGGAGCAGCAGAGGGGCCGGGCGGTCGGAGGGCAGCCCAGCCCAAGCAAACATCTGCCGGCCAGATGGATCAAAGGTTCCTGGAGTTACCACACCCACACATAGATCCGATGCAACCACCGACCCGGAGACGAGCGAAGAGGGTGACGGCCGGCTTACGGCAGCTGCAGTCGCAGGTGGAGGAGTCCACCCGCATCCAGGAGCTGGGAGTGGTGCCGGTTATACGTGCCACCCAGGCCAACACCGCACGGTTGGCGTCCGCGGTGGAGGCAATGGGTGCGACGGTGTCAGACATGGGGAACGGTTCGCGAGGCCTGGGGCTTTCCGTGCAGGCGGCGTCTGTGGCCCAGGACATGGCTGCCCTCTCACAGGAGGCCATGAGCCAGCACCAGCGGCAGATGGCAGAGGCGCTCAACGCCATGGCCCAGTCTCAGCAGTCCATAGCCCAGTCTCTGCAGGCCATGGCCCAGTCTCAGCAGGCCATGGCCCAGTCTCTGCAGGCCATCGCTGAGGGCATCGGCGCCATTGGCCATGTGCGAGCCGGGGTCGCACAGTCACAGACAGGGTTTGCCAATCCCCTGAGCTCCATGGCTGCAAACCTACAGACCCCTGTCGATACCAGCACGGGCCTCCAGGACTGGCAGCGCCAGATGTCGGGGGGGGCGTCGAATGGTCAGTCCGTACGCATCCCCTACCCATGTAGAGGCCTGGGGGCCATCGGGCACCCCGAGGGAGAGTAGGTGCTGTGGTCCGTCCCGGGTCCCCCTGTAGGGGAGGTCCTGGAACACCGCGACACCTCGGACTCCCCCCTTCCGTCCCAGGTGCATCGGGTGGGCAACGGGCAGGACAGGCTGGCAGCTCGCCATCCCAGTCGCCCGGGCCGCAGCCTGGCCCATCTAGGCCAGGACGCCCCAGGAAATGGCCACCAAAGGGATCCCGTGTCAGAGGGCAGGAATCACAGGAATCCACCTCCAGTTCTGCTGTACCGTCTGGGGAACCACGTAGACGTAGTCATAGGGTCCGTAAGGCCAAACAACTAGACACTGAGTAAGTTGGCACGGGTGCAAGGCACAAATGAGTTTTAGGGGCTAGGGCACGTGCAAGAACTCCGTTCGTTATTAAAGTCAATGTTACACCGACAGAAGCTGCCTTTGTGCTCTGTCCAAAGCGTGCGGGGGTGGCATGTACGTTGAGCGCAAGTGTGTGTGTGAGGGGTGGTCTTACCTCAGCCCCCGGTGAGTCTGCCCCCTTACCCCTGGGCCGCCATCAACATCCCCCCAGGCAGAGGACGGGACTGTGCGCTGCAGTGTCACAGCCGCATGCAGGGATGGTCCGGGTGGATGGTGGTACTGTGGCCATGGGTCAGACATAGTCCAACGATGTGGAGCCAGGAGCTCATCGCAGGGCGGGTTGTCATCATCCTACATGGCCTGCAACTGTGTGAGCCCGGCCGTTGTGCCGCAGGTGGATCGGCAATGGGAAGCGGGCGGCTATCAGCTTGTCCCGTGCCTGCTGGCCCAGCCAGTAACGGTGGACAGCCACCCGCCCGTGTCTAGCCCGTCTGCCCTGACCATTGCCCCATCCCCCTCATCTGGGGAGGACTGCGCCTCTTCCTGCTGCTCCTCCACTCCGCCCTCCTCTGCCTGCGGCACATCGCCCCTCTGCTGGGCTTTATTGTGCAGGACGCAGCACACCACAATGATGCGGCCGACCCTATCTGCCCGATACTGGAGGGCGCCCCCAGAGAGGTCCAGGCACCTGAAACGCATCTTCAGCACGCCAAAGCACCTCTCTATCACTCCCCTTGTCGCTACATTGGCATCATTGTAGCGGTTCTCCGCCTCATTGCGTGGCCTCCGTACAGGCGTCATCAGCCACGATCGCAATGGGTAGCCCCTGTCGCCCAGCAACCAGCCCCTCAGCCGGGGATGGCGTCCCTCGTACATGCCGGTGATGTATGATCGCGACAACACGTATGTGTCGTGTACACTGCCCGGGTAACGGGCGCAGATGTGCAGGATCATCAGGCGGTGGTCGCAGACCACCTGTATGTTCATCGAATAGGTCCCCTTCCTATTGGTGAACACGGCCCTGTTATCTGCAGGTGGCCGCACGGCGATGTGCATCCCATCAATCGCGCCCTGGACCATGGGGAACCCGGCCACGGCAGAGAAGCCCACGGCCCATGCATCTTGGCTGGCCCGGTCCACAGGGAAGCGGATGTAGCGGTGCGCCATGGCATATAGGGCGTCTGTCACTGCCCGGAAGCACCGGTGCACCCGATGTCTGCGATATGCCGGACAGGTCCCCACTCGGTGCCTGGAATGACCCCGTTGCATAAAGGTTCAGGGCCACCGTAACCTTGACGGACACGGGGAGAGGGTGTTCCCCGCCAGTGCCACGCGGTGACAGGTGTGCCAGCAGCTGGCAGATGTGTGCCACGGTTTCCCGCCTCATCCGGAGTCTCCTCCTGCATTCCCGATCCGTGAGGTCCTGGTATGACTGCCGGGGCCGGTACACACGGGGCGCCCTCGGGTGCCTCCGTTGCCGTGGGGCCGCGACGTCCTCCTCCCCCTCCTCGTCCTGTCGGTCAGGTGTCCCCCCAGCCTAGGCGGCTGCCGCCTGCCCCTCTGCGGCAGCCTGCGCCGCCTCTCTGGCACGCTCCTCCTCATCCAGGGCAACATAGACATTAGCGGCTGCCGCCACGGTGGCCAACATCGCTGGATGATCGGAAAACATGACGGCCTGGTGGGGGGGAGGGGGGGAAACGACGACATGTCATCATTGCCTATACCCCCTCCTCCCCCCCAGCCAGGTGGCATGGACCGCATGGGTCCAACTGTTGGAGGCTGGCACCTGGCCAGGTGGACCAACTCACTTGCCCTCGCAACCCCCCTCCCCGGCACGGACCCCCCCATCCTCCCTTCCCGGCACGGACCCCGTCCCCCCATCCTCCCTCCCCGGCACAGACCCCCCCATCTTCCCTCCCCGGCACAGACCCTCCACCCTCCCTCCCCGGCACGGACCCCCCCGTCCCCCCGTCCCCCTCCCCGGCACAGATCCCGTCCCCCTCCCCGGCTCGGACCCCGTCGCCCCATCCTCCCTCCCGGGCACAGACCCCCCCATCCTCCCTCACCGGCACGGACCCCCCCTCCCTCCCTCCCCGGCAGGGACGCCGTCCCCCCATCCTCCCTCCCCGGCACGGACCCCCCCCATCCTCCCTCCCTGGCACGGAACCCCCCATCCTCCCTCCCCGGCACAGACCCCCCCCATCCTCCCTCCCTGGCATGGACCCCCCCATCCTCCCTCCTCGGCACGGACCCCGTCCTCCCATCCTCCCTCCCCAGCACGGACCCCGTCCCCCCACCCTCCCTCCCCGGCAGGGACGCCGTCCCCCCATCCTCCCTCCCCGGCACGGACCCC
Source organism: Scyliorhinus torazame (assembly GCF_047496885.1). Lineage (NCBI taxonomy): Eukaryota > Metazoa > Chordata > Chondrichthyes > Carcharhiniformes > Scyliorhinidae > Scyliorhinus > Scyliorhinus torazame. The sequence goes on along the minus strand of NC_092711.1, from coordinate 221,699,123 downwards.
CCCCCATCCTCCCTCCTTGGCACGGAACCCCCCATCCTCCCTCCCCGGCACTGACCCCCCCCATCCTCCCTCCCCGGCATGGACCCCCCCATCCTCCCTCCCCGGCACGGACCCCGTCCCCCCATCCTCCCTCCCCGGCACGGACCCAGTCCCCCCATCCTCCCACCCCGTCACGGACCCCGTCCCCCCATCCCCCTCCCCGGCACAGACCCCCCATCCTCCCTCCCCGACACGGACCCCGTCCCCCCATCCCTCTCCCGGGCACAGACCCCCGCACCCCCCCACTCCCCGGCATGGACCCCGTCCCCCCATCCTCCCTCCCCGGCACGGACCCCGTCCCCCCATCCTCCCTCCCCGGCACGGACCCCCCATCCTCCCTCCCCGGCACGGACCCCCCCATCCTCCCTCCTCGGCACGGACCCCCCCATCCTCCCTCCCCGGCACGGACCCCGTCCCCCCATCCTCCCTCCCCGGCACGGACCCCCCCATCCTCCCTCCCCGGCACGGACCCCGTCCCCCCATCCCCCTCCCCGGCACGCAACCCCCCTCTTGGCACTCCCCCGGAGCCCAGCACACTCTAACCCCCCCCCCTCCGCCGCACACACACACACAAAACCCTACACACACCTCTCCCCCACACATTCAGACTGCGGCCACGCCATCGCCTGTCCAGCGGCCAACCCCCCAGGCCGTCACCCACCTCCACGCTGGTCGGCGTAAACCTTGAGCACAGGTTGACGCCGATTGAAAGGAGGTTTGATTTACGCCGACGTGACCCGTCATCACCTCGACGGGACTTCGGCCCATCCGGACGGGAGAATATCGGTAGGCCCAAAATCGATTGCCTTGCGCCCACCCGTGCTATTCTCCGAGGTCTGCGGCGCCATTGACGCCCCGCCGACCTTTCTCCCTTCGGAGACTTCGGCGGGCGGCGGGGGCAGAATTCACCACGGCCAACGGCCATTCTCCAACCCGCTGTGGGGTCGGAGAATGACGCCCCTGGTCGTTGTCAGGATCTTTGCTTCAGACCCACTCTGGTTACCAGGCCGAATTGTGTCCAAGTCAGGCCCAGTCTTGTCTGTGGTAGATTTGAATGGCAGGACAGTAAGAAAACACATTGACCAAGTGAAAAGCCCGGGGACCACACCCCAATCTCAGAACAGTTGGAGCCGTTAGGCAGCACGAGTGTTCCTGTAGTCGAGCCAGAACAGAGGCAATCCAGGAGTCTTGAGGAGGCCCCATCATTGATCCATGAATAAGCTACAGAAGGGAATAACCTGCAGGGTTGGTTGACTCTCAGAGGCATTCTGCTAAGGATGACGATGTTGTTACCTCGGAGTTGGAGGATCCAGTTTCAGGACTAAGGTGGTCCACAAGACCCAGGAAATCTCCTGACAGGACGGCAGAGCAATTGAATTCCTACAGTACAGAAGGAGGCCATTCGGCCCATCAAGTTTGCACCGACCCTCTGAAAGAGCACCCTTCCTAGGCCCACTCTTCCGCCCCATCCCCGTAACCCTATCTAGCCTGCACATCTTTGGACACGAAGCGGCAATTGAGCATGGCCAATCCACCTAACCTGCACATCTTTGGACTGTGGGAGGAAACCGGAGCACCCGGAGGAAGCCCACGCAGACACCGGGAGAAGAGGCAAACTCCGCACAGACAGTTACACAAGGCTGGAATTGAGCCCGGGTCCCTGGCATCGTGAGGCAGCAGTACTAACTACTGTGCCACCGTTACGGCCTGTGCCGCTGTGGCCGACTGTTTTAGACTCTCTTCCCTTTTGGCTCCTCAGGCTTATATTGTATATATCTTATTTGTACATATGCTACTGAGGGAATTAAGTGGGTAGGGATGTGGTAGCGAGGCCTCTTTTAAGGTCGCTGTTCTTGTGACTGGCTCAGGAATGTGCAAACCCTGGCTAATGAGGAGAAAGCATGGGGCCCGGGGATTGGGGTGCCAGTCAGAATGAAACTGGGAGCCAGATTGTGGAAATCCCATTGACCAACTGCGGGAAGGGAGAATCCCGCTGACAGGGAAAGGTGCCCGGTCAAGAAACACGCGGCCCGGAGAATCAGCTCAATGTACTCAATTCCTGACCTGGACCCAAGTCTTTCTGAGGCTATTCAAGAGAGCCTTGCATGTTTGTGTTGTTCACTGGTGTTACAAAGCAATGTTGCAAGGGAAATTATAGAAAATTCAGAAATAGCTTTTGCTCTGCTGTGTGTGTTCTGCTAAACAACCACACATCTGCATTTATCAGAGGAACACAAAATGGTGACACAACTTCTCCATGAATTGTGTGCCGATGGCAAATGCGAAAGAGATCCAGGATATTTTGATGTCCAAGAAGCAGGTGTTAACAGAACTGAGCGCTTATAGTGACCATTCACTGGAGACCTACTTTCAACAAACAAGTTGAGTTCTGAATTATACAATAAAAAGAGAAGAAACAAAATGAAATACTTGCATTTATATGGCACCTTTTTGCATGACAGGATGTCCCAAAATACTTCATTGCCTGCAAAGTGCTTTGTGAGCGTAATTACTGTTGCAATATAGAAACTGGAACTGGGGCGAAATTCTCCGTTATCGGCGTAAAGTCCGCCGACCAGCGGCAAGAACGGCGCAAATCCCACCTGCATCACGCCGCCAAAAACTTTGCAAAGTCTTCGGCCCGGAATGGGCTAGCAGCGACGTGACGGGATCCGCGCTGGCTCACGTGGTTAACGCCGTGCGGCGTCATACGTGCCACACGGCGTGACAGCTCATAAGGACGGGCTGCTTCCTCCCACCCGACCGGAACACCCGACCGGAACACCCGACCGGATGGCCGCCCGCCGCTCAACCCCGCGGTTCCAGTCACGGGATGTGGAGGTGCTCCTGGACGCAGTGGAGCAGAGGAGGGAGACCCTGTATCCCGGACACTGCCGCAGAGTTGCCCCACGCCACAGCCGGCGTCTGTGGAGGGAGGTGGCAGAGGCCGCCACCGCTGTGGCCCTGACACCACGGACAGGCACCCAGTGCCACAAGAGCAGCCAGGGTGAGCCTCCCCCCCTGCCCGTTATCCATATCCCTCATATCCCCCCTCCCCCATATCCCCCATATCCCCCCTCCCCCATATCCCTCATATCCCCCCTCCCCATATCCCCCATATCCCCCCTATCCCCCCTCCCCCATATCCCCCCTCCCCCATATCCCCCCTCCCCCATAATCCCCCCTCCCCCATATCCTCCAGATCTGCCTTCCCCCATTTCCCCAAGTGAATCCAGCCCTAACCTTAACCTCTGCAATACACGCGCAACCGATGGCGTGCATTCATATACCTGCCTAACACTGTTGCCTTTTACCCCTGCCACCACCCCCCTTCCCCCTCCCCCACAGGAGAAACGCGCACACAACACCAGGGAGCATGTGAGGACTGGAGGAGGCCCCGCTGGTGAGAGGCCACTGACCAAACACGAGGAAAGTGCCCTGGAACTGGCTGGCGGACATGAGGATCGGGAGGTTGCTGATGCAGAGGTCGGGGGCCCACCAGCAAGTGAGCCACCGACAGCACGTCCCCATAACCCCCTCCCCCATATCACCTGATCACTGCCTGTGTCTAACCATGCATGCTTCATTGCGTATCGCAGGAGCAAACGTCGAGGCACCCATCCCCGCAGATGCAGACCGCCCGCATGATGCCCCTCGGAGGCCACGGGAGACGGAGAGACCCGGACCCTCCAGCATGCGACACCCGCATGATGTCCCTCGGAGACCACTGGAGACGGAGAGACCCGGACCCTCCGGCATGCGACGCCCGCAGGATGTCCCTCGGAGACCACTGGAGACGCAGAGACCTGGACCCTCCGGCATGCGATGCTCGCAGGATGCTCCTCGGAGACCACTGGAGACGGAGAGACCTGGACCCTCCGGCATGCGACGCCCACAGGATGTCCCTTGGAGACCACTGGAGACGGAGAGACCTGGAGCAACAGGGAAACGACGCCCCCGTCTCGTGCGGGTGCGACGACGCAAGCGTGTGCCACCCAGCGACGAGAGGGGCAGCCACAGGCCCCCGTCACAGCCGAGCCAGGACACCACTACCCAGGACACCACTACCCAGGACACCCCTACCCAGGACAGCACTACCCAGGACACCCCTACCCAGGACAGCACTACCCAGGAAAACGAAATACCGGACAGTGACACAGATTGGATGGGTGGAGGTGAACCGCCACCGCAAAGTACCATGGACTCAGAGTGGGACGAAGAGCACGACACAACGGCACTGCTGTCACCAACACCCTCCACCATCGCAGAAACACTCACCTCGGTTGCGCACTTTAGTGATGAGGCGTCTGGTACACTCACTGGTGCGTACAATACAGCCGTCCCGGTACAGCAGGCGAAGGTAGGAGCAACAGAGGGGCCGGGCGGTCGGAGGGCAGCCCAGCCCAAGCAAACATCTGCCGCCCAGATGGATCAAAGATTCCTGGAGTTACCACATCCACCCATAGATCCGATGCAACCACCGAACCGGAGACGAGCGAAGAGGGGTGACGGCCGGCTTGCGGCGGCTGCAGTCGCAGGTGGAGGAGTCCACCTGCGTCCAGGAGCTGGGAGTGGTGCCGGTCATACGTGCCACCCAGGCCGACACCGCACGGGTGGCGTCCGCGGTGGAGGCAATGGGTGCGACGGTGTCAGACATGGGGAACGGTTTGCGAGGCCTGGGGCTTTCCGTGCAGGCGGCGTCTGTGGCCCAGGACATGGCTGCCCTCTCACAGGAGGCCATGAGCTAGCGCAGCGGCAGATGGCAGAGGCGCTCAACGCCATAGCCCAGTCTCAGCAGGCCATGGCCCAGTCTCAGCAGGCCATGGCCCAGTCTCAGCAGGCCATGGTCCAGTCTCAGCAGGCCTTGGCCCAGTCTCTGCAGTCCATGGCCCAGTCTCAGCAGGCCATGGCCCAGTCTCTGCAGTCCATGGCCCAGTCTCAGCAGGCCATGGCCCAGTCTCTGCAGTCCATGGCCCAGTCTCAGCAGGCCATCGCTGAGGGCATCGGCGCCATTGGCCATGTGCGAGCCAGCGTCGCACAGTCACAGACAGGGTTTGCCAATCCCCTGAGCTCCATGGCTGAAAACCTGCAGACCCTTGTCGATATCAGCACGGGCCTCCAGGACTGGCAGCGCCAGATGTCGGCGGGGCGTTGGATGGCCAGTCCGTTCGCATCCCCCACCCATGTAGAGGCCTGGGGGCTATCGGGCACCCCGAGGGAGGAGGAGGTGCTGTGGTCCGTCCCGGGTCCCCCTGTAGGGGAGGTCCCGGAACACCGCGACACCTCGGACTCCCCCCGCTTCCGTCCCAGGTGCATCGGTTGGGCAACGGGCAGGACAGGCTGGCAGCTCGCCATCCCAGTCGCCCGGGCCGCAGCTTGGCCCATCTAGGCCAGGACGCTTCAGGAAACGGCCACCAAAGGGATCCCGTGCCAGAGGGCAGGAATCACAGGATCCACCTCCAGTTCTGCTGTACCGTCTGGGGAACCACGTAGACGTAGTCATAGGGTCCGTAAGGCCAAATAACTAGACGCTGAGTAAGTTGGCACGGGTGCAGGGCACAGATGAGTTTTAGGGGCTAGAGCACGTGCATGAACTCCGTTCGTTATTAAAGTCAATGTTACACCTACAGAAGCTGCCTTTGTGCTCTGTCCAAAGCGTGCGGGGGTGTCATGTACGTTGAGCGCAAGTGAGTGTGTGAGGGGTGGTCTTACCTCAGCCCCAGGTGAGTCTGCCCCCTTCCCCCTGGGCCGCCATCAACATCCCCCCAGGCAGAGGACGGGACCGTGCGCTGCAGTGTCACAGCCGCATGCAGGGATGGTCCGGGTGGATGGTGGTACTGTGGCCATGGGTCAGACATAGTCCAACGATGTGGAGCCAGGAGCTCATCGCAGGGCGGGTTGTCATCATCCTCCATGGCCTGCAATGGACACGCGTCCACCGGCAACTGCGTGAGCCCGGCCGTTGTGCCGCAGATGGATCGGCAATGGGGGGGGTGGTGTGCACGCGGGTGGGGTGGGTGGGGTTGGGGAGGGGGGGTGATGGTGCTGGGTGGTTGGATGGGTGGGGGGTGTGGGTGGTCGGCTGTTGCCATGGTGTGCTGTCTGTGGTGATACTACCCGATTCCCACGCCATCTAGTCAGTGAAGCGGGCGGCTATCAGTCTGTCCCGTGCCCACTGGCCCAGCCGGTAACGGTGGACAGCCACCTGCCCGTGTCTAGCCCGTCTGCCCTGACCATTGCTCCCATCCCCCTCATCTGGGGAGGACTGCTGCTCTTCCTGCTGCTCCTCCACTCCGCCCTCCTCTGCCTGCGGCACATCGCCCCTCTGCTGGGCTATGTTGTGCAGGACGCAGCACACCACAATGATGCGGCCGACCCTATCTGACCGATACTGGAGGGCGCCCCCAGAGAGGTCCAGGCACCTGAAACGCATCTTCAGCACGCCAAAGCACCTCTCTATCACTCCCCTTGTCGCTACATGGGCATCATTGTAGCGGTTCTCCGCCTCATTGCGCGGCCTCCGTATAGGCGTCATCAGCCACGATCGCAATGGGTAGCCCCTGTCGCCCAGCAACCAGCCCCTCAGCCGGGGATGGCGTCCCTCTACATGCCGGTGATGGATGACCGCGACAACACGTATGAGTCGTGTACACTGCCCGGGTAACGGGCGCAGACGTGCAGGATCATCATGCGGTGGTCGCAGACCACCTGTATGTTCATCGAATAGGTCCCCTTCCTATTAGTGAACACGGCCCTGTTATCTGCAGGTGGCCGCACGGCGACGTGCATCCCATCAATCGCACCCTGGACCATGGGGAACCCGGCCACGGCAGAGAAGCCCACGGCCCGGGCATCTTGGCTGGCACGGTCCACAGGGAAGCAGATGTAGCAGTGCGCCATGGCATATAGGGCGTCTGTCACTGCCCGGATACACCGGTGCACCGATGTCTGCGATATGCCGGACAGGTCACCACTCGGTGCCTGGAATGACCCCGTTGCATAAAAGTTCAGGGCAACCGTAACCTTGACGGACACGGGGAGAGGGTGTCCCCCGCCAGTGCCACGTGGTGCCAGGTGTGCCAGCAGGTGGCAGATGTGTGCCACGGTTTCCCGCCTCATCCGGAGTCTCCTCCTGCATTCCCGGTCCATGAGGTCCTGGTATGACTGCCGGGGAGCCCTCGGGTGCTTCCGTTGCCGTGGGGCCGCGACGTCCTCCTCCCCCTCCTCGTCCTGTCGGTCAGGTGTCCCTCCAGCCTGGGCGGCTGCCGCCTGCCCCTCTGCGGCAGCCTGCGCCGCCTCTCTGGCACGCTCCTCCTCCTCCTCCTCATCCAGGGCAACATGGACATTAGCGGCTGCCGCCACGGCGGCCGACATCGCTGGATCGGAAAACATGATGGCCTGTTTGGGGGGGGGGGGGGAATGACGACATGTCATCATTGCCCATACCCCCTCCTCCCCCCAGCCAGGTGGCATGGACCGCATGGGTCCAACTGTTGGAGGCTGGCACCTGGCCAGGTGGACCAACTCACTTGCCCTCGCACCCCCCCTCCCCGGCACGGAACCCCCCCATCCTCCTCCCCGGCACGGACCCCCCCATCCTCCTCCCCAGCACGGACCCCCCCATCCTCCTCCCCGGCACGGACCCCCTTATCCCCCTCCCCGGCACTGACCCCCTCATCCACCCTCCCCGGCCCTCCCTGGCACGGACCCCCCCATCCTCCTTGTCGGCACGGACCCCCCCCATTCCCCCTCCCCGGCCATCCCCGGCACGGACCCCCCCATCCTCCTCCCCGGCACGGACCCCCCCATCCACTCTCCCCGGCCCTCCCCGGCACGGACCCCCCATCCTACTCCCCGGCATGGACCCCCCATCCCCCCTCCCCGGCCCTCCCCGGCACGGACCCCCCCATCCTCCTCTCCAGCACGGACCCCCCCCCCCCCCATCCTCCTCCCCGGCACGGACCCCGCCATCCTCCTGCCCGGCACTCACCCCCCCTCCCGGCACTCCCCCGGAGCCCAGCCCACTCTAACCACCACCCCCCCCCCCCCCCCCCCCCCCACCGCACACACGCAAAACCCTACACACACCTCTCCCCCACACATTCAGACTGCGGCCACACCATCGCCTGTCCAACGGCCAACCCCCCAGGCCGTCACCCACCTCCACGCTGGTCGGCGTAAACCTTGAGCACAGGTTGACGCCGATTAAAAGGAGGTTTGATTTACGCCGACGTGACCCGTCATCACGTCAATGGGACTTCGGCCCATCCGGACGGGAGAATATCGGCAGCCCCAAAATCGATTGCCTTGCGCATCGCTTCCACCGATTCCACCGCTGGGGGGGTCGGAGAATGACGCCCCTGATCTTCACCCAGCAATATCTCCCAAACAGCACCATCTTGAGTACCAGTTTTGACTTTTGAGAGACAAGAAAGTAATGTGAGCCCCACAGGAGCTGCAGAGAACAGCCACGAGTTAGACCCCGAGTGCCAGGAGGACTGAGATTTAACGAAAGTCTGGAGACATATTAACTGTTCAACTTTGAAATTAAGCAGCAGAAAGGAGATTTTATAGAGAAAAATGATAATTGATGATATATAAAAGTTGAATCTAGAACACAAGCTGAAAGTTTAATTCTGGCATAAGGTCAAAGTGGCATAGGTTCAAATGAGTAAAAAGTAAAATTAGCATTAATATCAGGAAGGCCCTGTTCGCATAAAGAGTGATCTAAATATGAATGGATTATCAGATAGATTGTGGTACGCATGATGTTTGATCGAAAATTGCACCAGATTGTTCCACTCCACCACTTTAAATTCACTAGAAGTAGGTGGGAAACCCCCGTTTATGAGTCAACACACGCATTGGCCGGATGGGCACTGACGTTATGCCACAAAAATCCCCGTCTCCCTAATCATTAAAGAACCAATCAGGCAGTATGCTGAGAGGAATTGTTGGGATGTTCCTTCTAAATGGTTGTGGTAGGCTGGGCCAAATGGCCTTGCACATTTGTATGTACCTGTGATCTGAATTTGGGAGGAGGGCTTTGATGATTTGCACTTCAATTATCAACATTTTATCACAATGAACCTCTAAGCCTCAGAAGGGATTTGGAGTCAAATTTTCAACACCTTCATTACAATGTTGTTTATTTTTCTCACTAAACTCATCCGACATTCACATGGCCAACTCCGGTGTAAACGTTTCCTGGGACTGAGTGTATTTAATGGATTGGGTCAAGATTTAACACTTTTTAAAATTCATTCATAGGATGTGGGCCAGCACTTATTGCCTAATCTCTGCCCTTTCACTGAGTGGCTTGCTAGGCCAGTTCTGGGGGCATTTAAGACTCAACCACATCGCTGTGGGTCTGGAGTCACATGCAGGCCAGACCAGGTAAGGATGTCAGATGTCCTTCCCTGAATCTCTGAAGTAACAGTCCAGTAACAATATACCATCGCCTCCCCTTAAGAGTAAGGCAGTATTGGATCAATTTTTAAAGCAGAGGTGGTAACCAAGCAGGGTGATAGGTTATCGGGGATAGGCTGGATGCAGATTTGAGATTACTATCAGATCAGACATGATCTTATTAAGTGACGAGCAGGCTCGAGGGGCTGAATGGCCTACTCCTGCTCCTCGTTTTCATGTTTGTATGTTCGTCACAGGTGCATTTCTGCTTCCTGAAGGGATTTAACATAGCAGAATACATAGGAATAGGGAGTTTAGGCCAGCTTAACTTTCAGTTTTGTCAAATTGAACTGAGCCACCGAAATTGCCAAATTTACGGTGACTCAGCAAACGGGTTTCCACTGTGAAAGGTCTGGAGGGTATTCATTGATCAGAAGTTCAGTTTCACACTGGAACCCATTTACTGTCTCTATTTCCTCAGATGAATTAGTTCAGACTATGTGCAGTCTGAACAGCTGTGATATCATCGCTGCAAACCACTTCAAAACAAGACCGGTTTCTCAACTCTACCTGTGGTTCATCCAAACAACTTCAGAAATTACAATTTCCTGAGAAATCCAACACCAATACACAGAATAGGTAAAGCACTTCACCGCAAAACTTGTAAACCTCGCCAACTGCCCTTTGAAAATTGACTTGATTTGGACTATTTGCAACAGCTAAAGACAGACATGTCTGGGGGGCGGTGTGGGACATGGGATTGGAGGTCGGCCAGCATCGCGGAATAACGAGACGGAGGTCATACTGGTTAGGGTGAGGGTATTTTAATGTTTCTCGTTCAAGTGTACACCACTGCCCCACTCTCCCGATGGTGCCGCCCCACTAACCCCACCCTCCCTCCCCCTCCTTACCCCCTAACTATCCCTGCCCCCCAGCGCCCTCTCAGTGATCCTCAACTTGCTTAGCTTTCCTTGCTCTACTGCTACGTCTAGGTGTATCCCCAGGATGCACATCAGAGGTGGAGGCAGCCAGCTGCTTATCACGTCCCGTGGTCTTCGATGCCCCTGGCGAGTTTCCTCTGGGAGCTCTGGGGCCACAGTTCCCGGCGCACTTGAAGGCGGCACATGCCCGGCTGTGCCGCCCTGTTTTGGGTGCTGACTGAGGGATATGGCTTCGTCAGAGGGGTGGAACTCGAGGGAGCTGGTGGCCACTGTTGCCAGTCCATAGGATGGGTCCAGGTTGCCACCCTGTGCGCCCCCTCTGCTCCCGCCCGGTGCCTATAGGGCCCTGGGGTTCACCTCGGAACGGAGGGGCAGCTGGACTGAGCCCCGGCTGCCCCTGTGTCATCTGGCTCTGCCAGCCCTGGTGGTTCCCCAATGTCGGCACCACGGTGTCGATGCCCTCGGCGATGCTTCTCAGTGATTAGGACATGCTCTACAGCATCTCGGCAATGCCCTCCTGCGACTGGGACTAGCTCCCCATCTGAGACCGGGACATGTCCCGCAGCGCCTCATCAAGGTCAGCCTGGTACTGGGTCTCATCCCCCAGCAAGTCGGACATTCTGCCGAGGCCTTTTGCCATGGCCGTCACCGACTGCACCACACCTTGGGCACCTCACATCATGCTGCTGGCGTTGTGCACCAGGCTCTCGACTGTGGTCGCCACCCTAGCAGTATTGGCCTCACTGCCACACAATGCCGCCGACATCTCCTGCACCCATAGCCTCTAGGACTCCTCCAATCGGCTTTTGACCTGCTGGAGTGCCGCTGACATCTCCCCCTGAATGTCCCAGCTGCTCCCTAACAACTCCATCAGCTCCAGGATAGCCTGGTCCATAGGCTCAGCATCTGGCTGGGACTCATGTTGTTGAAAACTCACCACCATTCTTCGAATTCCCCCTATACCAAAAAAGGGTCGATATTCTAAATGGTGAACAGGGATTCTCACTCCCCGACTCTGATGCAGGCTTCAGTGGGTGCTATTCAGGTCAAACTATTTTTTCAAGTTATCCCCCGGCATAACCCATACCTTCACCGAAGATTTCATCTACTTACCACTTAGTAGCTTCGATCCTGGGTCCCGCATTGCTAAGTAAGTAAAGTAGACTTTGGAATAACCACTATTTCAGGTTAAATTAAGTTATTTTATTATTATATTTTTTCCTTTAAAATCTGCAATTACTTTCTTTTCAGAAAGGAAAAAGATCTTGCTTCTGGATCCTTCTGGTTGGTTGAAGGGACCTTCACGCCCAACTTGACAATCAATCTTCTTTTTAAAATCTGGGGCGTCATTCTCCGACCCCCCGCCAGGTCGGAGAATGGCCGTTGGCCGCCGTGAATCCCCCCCCGCCGAAGTCTCCGGTACCGGAGATTGGGCGGGGGCGGGAATCGGGCCGCGCCGGTTGGCGGGACCCCCCGCTCAATTCTCCGGCCCGGATGGGCCGAAGTCCCGCCCAGAAATTGCCTGTCCCGCCGGCGTAAATCAAAGCTGGTATTTACCGGCGGGACCAGGCGGCGTGGGCAGGCTCCGGGGTCCTGGGGGGGGGGGCGCGGGGCGATCTGACCCCGGGGGATGCCCCCACGGTGGCCTGGCCCGCGATCGGGGCCCACCGATCCGCGGGCGGGCCTGTGCCGTGGGGGCACTCTTTCCCTTCCGCCTCCGCCAAGGTCTCCACCATGGCGGAGGCGGAAGAGACTCTCCCCACTGCGCATGTGCGGGAAACTGTCGGTAGCCGCTGATGCTCCCGCGCATGCGCCGCATTTCCGCGCCAGCTGGCGGGGCAACAAATGCCATTTCCGCCAGCTGGCGGGGCAACAAACGCCATTTCCGCCAGCTGGCGGGGCGGAAATCCCTCCGGCGTCGGCCTAGCCCCTCAATGTTGGGGCTCGGCCCCCAAAGATGCGGAGCATTCCGCACCTTTGGGCCGGCGTGATGCCCGTCTGATTGGCGCCGTTTTTGGCGCCAGTCGGCGGACATCGCGCCGTTGGGGGAGAATTTCGCCCCTGGTCTTCTTTAGATGTATTCGCTGATGAGCTCGGTTGCTGTGTCCTATCTTTCCCATGTACCGAGTTGTGAGAGCTGGCTCTGCTGGCTTTCTCTGAGCTGACTCTGAGCTGACTCTGTCTACTCTTTAAATTCTAGTCCTCCTTAGATGTATTAGCTATTTTAGCTCGGCTGCTTTGCCCTGTCCCTTCCCCATGGCCGAGCTGACTGTAATCTGACTCTGAGCTGCTTGTTCCTTCTCTGCTTCTCCCCCTCTCCCTCTGCTTCTAAGTTCTGGTTCCGGTACTTCCTGCTCTGGTCTCCAGGTTTATCTTCTCTTTCTAACAGTTAAGTTTTTATGACTTTATTGTAAAGTAATTCTTATTTCACTTTGATTGTAAAAAGTATATTTGATCTAAACATTCTAATCCAACTAAGTATTCATTTTGACATGACCTCAGCTCTCAGGTCTCTGATTACATTGTTTCCTTTGTGATGTTCAAAATGCTTTGACTTCAAGAGGTGTGAATTTTGGTTTGGTTCCTGTCATTTCTATAGTTTTATTTTCCAATTGTGTCCTCAGCTCATAATTTTGAATTATGTTTCTCGTAGACTGATAGTCTCCAGTTTTCTTTAATTTGCCTGGTATTAGCAAAATTTCACACGTAGGATTCTCACCAAATTCAACTCAACCTCATCATTTCCTTTCCAGCTGCTTACTAAGATAGTTAATTTCAACGAAGGTGTGAAACATTGCTTTTAGCTGCATGCATGCTAAAAATCCACTTGGTTATAACTTCAAAGGTGTACATTTATCACCTCGCTCAACTGAAACTATCATCCCTGCGTTTCCAGATGCTTTCTAAGGTAGTTACTTTCAATGAAGGTGTGAGCCATTGTTTTTGGCTTCATTCAAAATCCTGTGTGTTTGCTAAGCCTGCTTGACCCAGGATATCTGCATTTTACAATCCTGCTCTTTGCAGCTGCTGTTAACCCTTTGTGGGATCTTTCCCTGTCTCCTCTCATGTTTCGCTCAGACCAGATATTGCCAGACTTCCATGTTTCACATGACACATCTTTCCATATTTTCAATAACACCCAGCTGGGACCTGGGATCCAGCAGCCCTCCGACTGCTGTCTCGCCTGGGGGTTACTGCCTCCACCTGATATACATCAGCGACTGTGTGGTGTTCACCAGAATGTGACCCAGAAGCCTGACCACTAATGTTGCCCATCGAGGTGTGTGCTCTCGGCCCTGGTGGAGGGTGGAGATGACAGCTATGACATATCGATTGTGGCATCCTTGGAGCTCTCCTCCGAGGTGTTCTCCTGGGAGGCGGGGGTCAGGCACAACCTCAGGTGGGGTCCAGGTGTAGTTTGTTGACCTTCTCATGGCACGGGTGGTCAGTCCTCCTGGTCACACTTGCCAAGCTGGCGGTTGCTGCCACTTCATCCCAGGCGGCACTGGCTACCCTGTGGCCTCCGGGACTTTCGGAGGAACACAACATCACCTCTTTGCCTGGACTGCATCTAGGATCCTCCCCAGATACATCTCTCTAAATCTTGGGGGCAATTGCCTTGGTGCCGTGGCTGCGAGCTGAGTGGGGTTGGCTGTACAAGGGCTGTTTAAGTGCCGCGAGACCTTGTTAGCGGGAGGGCTGGTGACACGGTCTCGGCAGATTGGCTGGCGAGTCTTTATTTGCGGTGTGAAACACGTGGGCCAGTTAGTGTTGTATTGCGTTGCCGGCCTCACCGGGCCAAGCGCCGGGCAGATCGTGGTGTTTCCGCATCGTTATTACCAGTTTTTCTTCTATCACTCCAGACAAGTTTATGCCCCGTAGAATCATGGATGTCTAGAACACAGCTGCAAGCCATTCAGACCCCCAGGCATATGCTAGGCCACTGCTAGAGAAATCCAAGAGTAAACTCCCTCCCTGCTCTCTCTTCCCATCTCTCTATTACCTTCCTCTGCTTCCCATTACTATCAAAATATTTACCCATGAGGTATGGTTGCAAACAGAAGTGTGCAACTCTAGCGTAACAAAGCTTCAAAAGAAAAGTGGACTAAATAAACCTTAGGTGAAAACAAAGTTTGTGAAGTTTTGACAAATTGGCTTTGCATCAAAGTTGGGAAGTATAAAACAGATCCCATGCACCTTGGGACAAATTGCTGGCAAGAGCACCACCTAGTGTCCTGCACTGGCATCTTTCTTTGGCGAGAGTGAAAGGACAAAATTAGATAAGACGAAAATTCAGAAAAACAAAAGGTGTAATGTGGAAAAAAGTTAAAGTGAGCCTTGGTCCTTTCGAAAGTGAATTCATAAGGGATAATTAAGGTATGCAGATGAATTGAACAGGTATTTTGCATTGGCCTTCACTATAGAGGAAACAAATAACATCCCAGAAATAGCGGTAATCAGGAATTGGAAGGGAGGGAGGAGCTGAGGAAAATTGCAATCGCCAGGGAAGTAGTACTGAACAAACCTTTGGAGCTGTGGGATGACAAGTTCCCAGGTCCTGATGGACTTTATCCTCGGGTCTTACAAGAAGTGGCTGGTGAGATAGCTTTCCAAGATTTCCTGGATTTGAGGAAGGTATAATGAGATTGAAAAATAGCAAACGTAACTCCTTTTATTCAAAAACGGAAGGAGTTAGAAAACAGGAAACTACAGGCCTGTTAGCTTAACATCTATCACAGGGAAACTATTTTAATTTTTTAAAAGATAAATCATGTTTAATCAATTCATTGGAGTTCTTTGAAGGAGCCACAAGTGCTGGGGATAAAGGAGAACTGGTGGATGTACTGTACTTAGATTTCCAGAAGGTATTTGATGTGGTACCGCATCAAAGGTTATTGTGGAAAATGATAGTGTAAGCAGTAGCGTACTGATATGTATAGAAAATTGGCCAGCTAACAGGAAAGCGAGAGTTGGCATAAATGGGTCTTTTTCTTGCTGTCAAAATGTAATGAGTGATGTGCCACAAGGAACAGTGCTGCAGCCCTGGGGCCTCAACCTTTTACAATTTATAAACAACTTTGATGAAAGGACCAAAGGTATGATGGCTAAATTTGCTGATGATACAATCATAGATAGAAAAGTAAGCTGTGAAGAGGACATAAGAAGGCTACAATGGGACACATACAGGTTACATGATGAGTAGGGTGTGATGTGGAAAAATATGAAATTGTCCTGTCTGTCAGGAAGAATACAAAATCAGCATATTGGGTGCGATCTAACCAAATTTGTTCGAAGTGTGGTAGTGAGCGGAATCTGCTGGGTTATTCTCGACAGCTGGCCTGGCGAGGCGGTCACCGGTATCTAACGTTAATTCGGGCACTTAATGATGCCCCACTGGGTTCACGCCGCAAAGACTGTCCCGCCAGCTGACTTGCCGGGACCACTCCCAGCAGCTCTCTGCTAACAAAGGGGAGCAGCACTTAAACCGATCCCGCAGAGCAAACCCCAGACAGCAGGTAGTCGTGCCACCCCGCAGAGCAGCTCCGGAATTCGGGGACGCTGATCTGTTCAGGCTCATGGACGTGGTCGAGTCCAGGAGGGAGTCCCCCAAGGGGGTCGATGGGTCAACCACAGGTTAGCCAGTGTCACTCGGGAAGCAGTGGCAACAGCCATCAGCTTGGGGAGAGTCTTCAGGAGGACCGCAACCCAGTGCCGCAAGAAACTCAACAGCCTCCACCAGTCCACACGGGTGAGTTGGCATTGACCCCCTGGCACCGGACATGCCTGCCATCCCCGGACTCATCCCCTCTGGTGACACTGAGCCTGGCACTGTCCCCCCAGCAAAATACTGCGCCTGTGCCCCAGCACACCCCACCCATGTTTGGCAGCAGTGCCCACGACTGTTCCCTGCTGTGCCCTTCTCCCCCACCCAAGATGCATGAAGTGTTTGGCTTACGATGCCCTCCATTGTGTTTCCGCAGGAGACGTTGGTGCACAATCGGTGGGAAAGGGTTGGAGATGGGCAGTGGGCTGCCAGACCTCAGGGTGTTCACATTCCACAGGAACAAGCCCTGGAGGTCGTGGGGGTGGCTGAGGACAAATTGGCCTATTCCGCAGAGGTGAAGATCCACTGGTCCCCACCCAGATGGCCTACTAAACGTGAGTTATTCATTTTTAAAAATACATTGAGAGTACCCAATTATTTGTTTTCCAACTAAGGAGCAATTTAGAATGGCCAATCCACCTAACCGGCACAGCTTTGGGTTGTGGGGATGAAACCCACGCAGACATGGGAAGAATGTACAAACTCCACATGGCCAGTGACCCAGGGCCAGGATTCGAACCCGGGTCCTCAGCGCCGCGATCCCAGCGCTAACCACTGCGCCACATGCCGCCCTCGCACGTGTTATTCATGTCGGTTTGAGGATCGTTCCTTCTCCCTTCTCCTGCAATCTCTCCAGCTGAGGGTGCCGGCCCATCCAGGGTGCCCCCCGCCTCCCAGGGAACACCTCGGAGGGGGGCTTCGAGGATGCTGAGCCTCTGGATCAGACTATCCCGGAGATGATGCAGTTGATAGGGAGTGTCCGTGAGATTCAGAGGGGGATGTCAGCAACACTCCAGCAGATCCATAGCCTACTGGAGGAGTCCCAGAAGCTGAGGGTGTAGGAGATAACGCCAGCAATGCATGGCACTGATGCCAACACTGCTAGGGTGGCGACTCCAGTGGAGAGCCTGGGGCACTATATTAGCATCACGAGTGGTGGTGTCCAAGGCATTGCTCAGTCAGTGACGGCCATGGCTGAGGACCTCAACAGCATGTCCCAGTCATTGGGGAGGAGCATTTCCTTGTCGCAGGTGGAGATTTCCAAGGTGCTGCGAAGCATGTCCCAGACCCTGGGGGCATGTCCCAGACTCAGGTGGGCATCTCCAGAGCATGTCGCAGTCACTGAGGACCGTGTCCCAGATGTAGGTGGACGTTGGTAAGGTGCTGCAGAGTATGGCCTGCTCACAGAGGGGTATCGTCGTGGGCATTGACACCATGGTGCAGTCATTGGGGAGCCACCAAGGCTGGCAGAACCAGATGACCCAGAGGTATCCGGAGCTCAATCCAGCTGCCGTTCCGTCCCATGATGACCCATGGATCCTACAGGCACCGATCGGGAGGAGGGAGTCGCTGGAGGCTAACCCGGAACCTCCCTTCAGCGAGATGACGGCGCTCATCAGCTCTCCCAAGTCCACTGCTGTTGACAATGGCGCATCTCGGGGTCAGCATGCGGAACAGGGTGGCACGGTGAGGCATGTGCCACCGCCAAGTCAGTAAGGGATCTCCAGCCCCAGGCCCTCCAGAGGACGCCTGCCAGCAGTAAGCAGCAGGCCGATTCCATCTCGGTTCTGTATCCTGGGGACACACCTGGACATAGCGGTAGGGCACAGGGGGCTAAGCCCATTGAGGATCACTGAGAGGGCTCTGGGGGGGAAGGGAGGTGCTGGGAGGAGGGGGACGGCACCATCGGAAGCTCGGGTCAGTTGGGGGTCACTATTGTACTTGTACACCATTAAAACATGTTGCACCTGAGACATGTGAAGCTTCCATCACATGGCCTGCCTCCTCTCCCCAGTTGCCCTTTGCCCTCCCCAGGCCCAAGCCCCCATGCTACCCAGCTACTACACCAGGGCTTCCCCCGCGAGCTCCCTGTACTAAACCTGGCACCCCCCCTCGAGGCATGCCAAGTTCAGGTGATGGGTGTGAGCGCGCACTCTGCAGTTAGGCTTGAGTCAGGCCAAGGCATAGATTGAGAAATACCAGAACTCAGCTCACAGCAGGTTATCATCACCCTCCTGCCTTGTATATTGACCCGCTGACAGTGCCGACACAGGCCCATCACCCTGGAGTGATGTAACACAGGCCCTGGGAGGGTGGATCAGAGTGATGGTGGCCAGGGGGGAGCACGATTGTAGTGGGACTGTGGGTGATATGGGGAGAGGGGGTGCGATGACGGATGAAGCCACATCCAATGAGAAGGGTGCGAGGTTGATTGCCTCCCTGGCCCTCTGGGCATGCTGGACTCTCGCCGGCGCCACCTGTCCGCAAACCTCCTGTGTTCCTGCCGGTCCTCCCTGGGCTTGTCCTCAAGCCCCTCCTGGTCCGACTCCTCCTCGTCCTCTCCTCAGGGTTGGCCGCTTGTTCCTCCTCCTCTCCACGTCCAGTGCGTCATCCCACTGCTGTGTCAGGTTTTGGAGGGCACAGCAGACCACCACAAAGCGGGCAACCCTCTTGGGGGCTGTACAGCAGTGCACAAGCATAGTGGTCGAGGCATCTTGAGGAGTCCGATGTACCCCTCGATGACAGCCCAGGTAGCCACATGGGCCTCGTTATATCGGGTCTCTGCATCGAACATCGGCCTCCGTACTGACATCATGAGCCAGAACGTAAGTGGATACACCGTATCCCCCAGGAGCTGGTCCCTGCCCGATCCACACACACACCCTATGGTCGCAGGGATGTCCCGACTGCCGTGGCCCAGTTGTTGAATGTTAGAATGTTGCCAGCTGCCTCTTTGGTGTTGGTGCCTCCGGAGTTCAGGTAAAGTGTCTGGACCTCACAGTCTAATTGGGATGCAAGGCAATAACAACCGCCTGCTTTATGGCATGCCTACCCATGGGAATCCACATGGGAGCTGTGAAGTCTCACATTATGAGAATTATCAATCCCTCATTAGCAATAGCCTTCAGCTGTGCGGCAGCTGCCGCCATCGTCAGTGGGAGTTAAAGTGACCTTCACCATATTACCATAGACGGGGCTCTGTCACGGTGGGACAGACAGGCAGCAGCTGGAGCTGCACTCGTTATGGGTGTACATGGCCGCGGGAGGCGGCAGTTTTAGTCGGCGCCGCTGCAAGCCCCGGAATTGGTGAGGGGTTTGTGCCGATTTTTCGGTCGTAAAAGACCACGCATGCTCCGCTGGCCCCGGCACTTCGCCACTGAAATGGAGAATCCAGCCCGTGAGAACACCACCATTTGGAAGTTCCCATCCAAGCCACTTCACCATCCTGATTTGGAAATATATCAGCATTTCCTCAGAAGTCGCTGGGTCAAAATCCTGGAACACCCTCCCTAACAGTACTGTGGGTGCACCTGCATCAAATGGACCACAACAGTTCAAGGAGGCAGCTCACCACTACCTTCTCAAGGGCATTTAGTGATAGGCAATTTTATATTACACTTTGCAGTAATATTTTGTTATTCTTTGCCTTGCGATCCAGTGTCTGATGGGTTGATGATAAAGAAACCACCAATCTCTAACTTGAAGCAAAACTGATTTATTGAATGACGATTAAATTAAATAGAGTTTGCACACTCTACAGAGCTGTAACAATTAATAAAGTAAGATTGAGGGTCTCTTAAACAGTAATCTATAATCAAGTATTAACTAATGATGCCCTTGTGCTCCTTCTCTCTAATCTAAACTAATCCTCGAGCTGTGATCAATTCCTCTCCTCTGCTAACACTACCCAAGATTCCCTGAGGTCTGATATTTATACTGGGAACTGGTGGTGCCCTCGAGTGTTTGAATGACACTGAGATGTAATAATTAACCCTTCACTGGTATACCTATATACATATCATTACATGCAATAAATATTGGCCTAGGCAGCAACACTCGCATACCATGAATTAATTTTAAAAGTGTCATGGCTCCTAGTTTAATCCTGTGAAGGAGTCTTAAGGCATGACTTCAGTTTTTCCACAGGTGTTGCTGACCTGCTGAATATTTGCAGGTTTTGCTCTATCATGATGAACTGCAAATGGTTACTGAGAAACATTTCAGCACTTCATGCAACACTGCAATCAGGCCCAGTTCAATTTAATAACATACACATACACACAATTACTGCTTCATTACGTATGCAGTTTGAGTAGTGTGAGAATGGGTTTGACAAAGAGTCATCCAGACTCGAAACGTTAGCTCCCTACTCTCTCCGCAGATACTGTCAGACCTGCTGAGATTGTCCAGTATTTTCTGTTTTGTTTCAGATTCCAGCATCCACACTCATTTGCTTTAATCATAGCACTATATCGTACTTTCACACCGACATTCAGACTGTAAATCAGCAAGTTAATGTTTGGCCCACAAGCAAAGAAAATTATCGCGAGGTGTGGACAGCAAGTAGAAAGAGATGGAGAGATCTGATAAAAATGAATCAATTAAATATTGGAGCTTCAATCCGTAAGGCAGGAACTCACTTTAGATACCTGGGGGTGCAGGTTGTTCGAGATGGGGGGGGGGGGCTCTCTCTAGGTACAACATTTCTAGTTTGGTGGGGAAAGTGAAAGCTGATCTGGCAAGGTGGGATTGTCTCCCTCTGTCACTGGCAGGTCGGGTACAGGCGGTTAAAATGAATGTGCTGCCGCGATTCCTGTCTATTTTCCAATGGCTGCCAATTTTCCTGCCGAAGGGATTTTTTAGAGAGATTGAAGGGATAATTACCTCGTTCATCTGGGGAGGGAATGTGTCCAGAATTAAAAAGGTGCTACTACAGAGAGGAAGGCAGGCAGGGGGTTTGGGTCTTCCGAACCTGACATTATTACTGGGCGGCGAATGTGGAGAAGCTGGGTCAGAGGGATTGACTCCCAATGGGTCAGAATGGAGGAGAGTTTGGGTAGGGGGTCGGGATTGAAGGCGCTAGCGACAGCGCCACTCCCAACGGCCCCGGGGAGATACTCAGGGAGTCCGGTAGTAATAGCCTTGTTGAGAATTTGGAGGCAGTTTCGACAGACTTGGGTTGGGGGCAGGGTCAAGGGAAATGCTGATTCAGGGGAACGATAGATTTGAGCCAGGGAAGTGGGATGGAAATTTTTGGAGATGGGAGGAGAAAGGAATTAGTTCACTAAAAGATTTGTTTCTTGGGGGTCGTTTTGCAGGATTGAAGGAGCTGGAAGCGAAGTATGGGCTGGAGCAGGAAGAAATATTTAGATACATGCAGGTTCGAGATTTTGCCAGAAAGGAGATGCATTGCTGGAGGAGGTGCTGATGACAGGGGGACTGGAGAAGGGGGTAATATCTGCGGTTTACGGGGCTATTTTGGAGGAAGAGAAGGCGCCGCTAGAAGGGATCAAGGCAAAGTGGGTGGAAGAGTTGGGAGAGGGCATGGAGCAGGGGTTCTGGTGTGACGTTCTCCGGAGGGTGAATACCTCCATCTCGTTGGGGCTGATACAGCTGAAGGCGGTGTACAGAGCGCACCTTACAAGGGCGAGGATGAGCCAGCTCTTTGATGGGGTAGAAGATGTGTGTGAATGTTGCAGGGGGGCCCCGCAAACCACATTCATATGTTTTGGTCCTGTCCAAAGCTGGAGGATTATTGGAAGGAGGTTTTTAGGGTAATCTCTAAAGTGGTGCACGTGAAACTGGACCCGGGCACTCGGGAGGCCATATTCGGGGTGTAGGACCTGCCGGGGTTGGAAACGGGCGCGGACGCAGATGTTGTCGTCTTCGCCTCGTTGACCGCCCGAAAGCGGATCCTGTGCCCTGACGTGGCGGGGGGACCTGCTGGAATTTTGGACGCTTGAAAAGGTCAGATTTGAACTGAGGGGAAAGATGGAGCGGTTCTACAATTCATGGGCGTTATTCATTATGCACTTTCGATAATTTGGATCACATCGAACATTCGGGGAGGGGGGGGCTGGGAGGGTTGGGGGAGGGGGGGCGGTGTGTGTTAATGGTGACTATGGGTGATTCCTTTTTGTCATTTGTTTATGTGAACCTGCGGTCTAATGTCTGGGGTTTGGTGGGAGGATGGGATTGTTGTTATTGATATGGGAATTGACATTACATTTGTTACTGATTATTGTTTATTGCTGGGTGTAAATTTTGGAGAAAATGTGAAAAAGGAGGAGAATAAAAAATATTTAAAAAAAAAATATTGGAGCTTGAGACCCTTTGCAATGGATCTGAAATCCAGGTCAAATTCGGTATTGTGCAGCAAAGCATCGACTTTCTCGGATTACCTCAGCTGAGGACAATAAAGGTTATGCCCATTGTTCTTCCCCCACCTCAGCGAATGCAGGCAACATGATTCATTTACGGAGCGAGAAAAATGCATAGTGCACGTAGTAGGAAACGGGTTCAATAGGGAAGTGGAACCAGGAGTCATTAGCCAATATTACGATGAAAGGAAATCGCGTTACAGAGCACATTCATGACTTCCAACTCTTCTGATTTGACACTGGGCAAATGTGGTGGGTAACCATGGTTCCCAGAGGCCAGCCAGAAGTGATATTGTTCACACCGGAATGCTGCTGGTGCACTTGACATCCTGTTAACAAAAGAGAAGTAACTAAAACTATGGTGGAATTTAATGCCCTCCGCTGAGGTGAATTTGAGGGATGGGGGCAGGTGGAGGTGTGCATATTTAATTGGGTGGGAGGGTGCTGGGTGGGGATTAGGTCTAAGGTGGGAGGCTTGTGGATGGCCTTCCTGCCCTGATGCCATTTGAGGCCCTAAATGGCAATGAAAATATAACTAAGGGCCTCATCCTGCCGCCACTGGTATTCAACCAGCAACAGGCAGGACAGTCACTGAGTGGGAAGCCCGAAAATCACACTGTGTCTGCTTGTGAGCTCCCAAAGGAATCCTTCAATGTCAAGCACTCCGTGCATGATCAAGTGACAGGGCACCGGGACAGGGGGATGTGGGGGTGAGGTACCCTCAATAATGATGCTTAGAGATTAAACTGTAAAGAAGGCTTTATTAGGCTAATAACTGTGCTACAGATATGGACGAGAGCTGACTGCTATACAGACCATGAGGCAGGCCTTTATGTATGGCTCCCAGATGGGCGGAGCCAGAGGCGGAGTCCCCAGGGTTCCAAGCCTGGTCTTAAAGGGGACATCACCTTACATGATGATAAGGCAGTAACCGTTCATCACAGGAGGTAACACTGAAAACTACCTCTTGCTCTTGCTTCCAAACCCCCTTGCCCACTCCGAGCCAGCAACTCCTTCCCCACCACCCACATCACACCCTCACTCACCTGTACCCTAGGTCTCTCTCTGAACCTGTGCCTCAGGTGGCTGCATGGATGGCAGTTATATACTTCCTGAGGCAGGATATCTGCCACCCGGGTCCTTGATGCTGGGGCAGGCACACCGCTGGCCATTTATGTGCCTGACTGGTGCTTCCCGAAAAAATTCGATGTGCAACTCTCGCTGGCACTCCAGCCTGTTAGCGAGGCTCCCGATCACTGTATGAAGTTCCTGCCTGATGGGTACAATGTTAAAGTTAGAATCTCTTCCTTACAATACAGTGGAAAACATTGCTTCCCTGCGTGTTGATTATTTGCATGAATTATCTGGCGTTCCCTGAGATTCAAACGGACTTGCAGGAAAGAAGGCAACTGATGTGAAAGTTGACAACAATGGGCGACACAGTGGTTATCACTTCTGCCTCACAGTGCCAGGGATCCGGGTTCGATTCCGACCTTGCGTGACTGTCTGTGTGGAGTTTGCACTATATCCCCGTGTCTGTGCCGGCTTCCTCCGGGTGCTCCCTGTTTCCTTCCAGTGTCCAAAGATGTGCAAGTTAGTTGGATTGGCCATGCTAAATTGCCCCTTAGTGTCCAAAAGGTTAGGTGGGGTGCCAGGGATAGGGTGGGGGGTGGAGGTCTAGGTAGGGTGCTCCTTCAGAGGGTAGTGCAGACTCGATGGGCCCAGTGGACTCTTTCTGCACTGTCGGCATTCTGTGATTCTAAGTTTAATGATTTTGAGAAAGAGTTGTTGGAAATGGGACAGCAGTTTTCAAGGTCCAAGAGGACAATGGTTATTCCCATGCTCCTGAGAGTGATGAGTGTTTTCCAAAGGGAGGGGATCAGTAGCTGGAAAGGAATGTCAGTGTTTCTATCCAGTAATGGTTCAATTTGCTTCAATTTGCCAATAATAGGAGACAAGGGCAGGATTCTCTGTCAGCCGACGCCTGAATCGCGAAACGTGATTGGGCGGAGAATTGTTTCACGCCAAATTGCAATTCTCCGGTGCCTCGTCAGTGGCGTCAATTCATTCCACTCCGCACATAGAGTAAACACTTTTTGCATATCATTAGCGGGCCCGACCCGGTATTCACTGGGGCCTCCGTGATTCTCCGTCTCCGATAGGCCGAGTTCCCGATGGCGTACTTCAGTTGTGCTTTTAAAGATCGAGAAACAGGCTGATGAGGCAGAGAGATGAGGTAGGATATGGAGTGGTGTGAGGCACGATCAATTTGGCTGGAGACGAAGTTGAATTCAAACTGAGGCCTTATCAGTATCTGAAGTGTGGCCTCCTACAGCAGCTGACAAAATGGCTGTTAGCTGAAGGCCACGCATATTTATAACCCGGCTCCTACCGTACAACCCTTAATATAGGAACACAGTGATTTACCACATTCGCCCCCATTAAAATTGAATCCGGCGGGGGTGGTGGATAACTATACACAATTCGCAATCTTTAATATTGACAGAACAGTGAAAAAAACCTGTCTCTGGTCATCCGGTGGGCCGGTCAGAGGTTCAGCCGGTCCGGCGCCTTGATCGTCCTCTGGGATCGATGAAGTGGAGCCGGTGATGTTGGTGCTGTCGTGTTTGAAGTTGACTCCGGGAGCGTGCCAAAATCCTCTTCATCAACAGGGGTGGGCAGGGGGAGGACGGACGGTCCTAGGGGGGGCGAGGGGGGCAGCGGGGGAGGGGAGGGTGACGCCGGGGGCGACGGGGGTGGTGTGGGGACGGAACCTGCTGGTGCCAGGTCCCTGAGACGGTATCCTGGCAGCTGTCGGGGAACGCCACCTAGGCATACTGTGGGTTTGCGTGGAGCAGGTGCACCCTTTCCACCAACGGGTCCGCCTTGTGGAGCCGCACAAGTTTACGGAGAAGCACGGTTCCCGGAGCTGTGAGCCAAGTTGGGAGTGCTACCCCGGGGAAGGCAAAAAGGCGTTCGTGCGGTGTACTGTTAGTAGCAGTGCAAAGTAATGAGCGAATGGAATGTAGTGCATCAGGGAGGACCTCTTGCCAGCGGGAGGCCGGGAGGTTTCTGGACCGTAGGGCCAGATGGACGGCCCTCCATACCATCCCATTCTCCCTTTTTACCTGTCCATTTCACCGGGGGTTGTAGCTCGTCGTTCTGCTGGAGGCGATACCCCTGCTGAGCAGGAACTGGCGTAGCTCATCACTCATGAATGAGGATCCCCTGTCACTGTGGATGCAGGCGGGGAAGCCGAACAGAGTGAAGATAGAATTAAGGGCTTTAATGACAGTGGCAGATGTCATGTCGGGGCATGGGATGGCGAAGGGAAAACGGGAGTATTCATCGATCACACTGAGGAAATACGTGTGTCGGTCGGAGGAGGGGAGGGGGCCTTTGAAATCCACGCTGAGGCGTTCAAAGGGGCATGAGGCCTTCACCAGGTGCACGCGGTCCAGCTGGTAGAAGTGCAGTTTGCACTCCGCACAGACCAGGCTGTCCTTGGTGATCATCCTTACTTTCTCGACTGAGTAGGGCAAATTTTGTGCCTTAATGAAGTGGTACAACCGAGTGACCCCTGGGTGACAAAGGCTGTTGTGCAGGGTCCGGAGTCGGTCTACCTGTGCGCTGGCACATGTACCTCGGGATAGGGGGTCTGGGGACTCATTGAGTTTGCCAGGGCGATACTTAATCTCATAGTTATAGGTGGAGAGCTCGATTTTCCACCGCAAGATTTTGTCATTTTTGATCTTGCCCCGCTGCGTGTTGTTGAACATGAAGGCTACCGACCATTGGTCAGTGAAGAGAGTGAATCTCCTGCCGGCCAGGTAATGCTTCCAATGTTGCACAGCCTCAACGATAGCCTGGGCCTACTTTTCGATGGATGAGTGCCGAATTTCGGAGGCATGGAGGATGCGGGAAAAGAATGCCATGGGCCTGCCTGCCTGGTTGAGGGTGGCGGCAAGGGTGATGTCCGATGTGTCGCTTTCTACTTGGAAAGGAAGTGTTTCATCTACAGCATGCATTGTGGCCTTGGCAATATCAGCTCTGATCCAGGCGAAGGCCTCTTGGGCCTCTACATCAGGGAGAAATGAGTGGACTGTATGAGTGGGCGGGCCTTGTCCGCATAGTTTGGGACCCACTGAGCGTAATACGAGAAGAACCCCAGGCAGCGTTTGAGGGCCTTGGGGCAGTGGGGGAGGGGAAGCTCCATGAGGGGGCGCATGCGGTCGGGATCGGGCCCCAGAACTCCGTTCTGGACCACGTAGCCGAGGATGGCTAAGTGGTTGGTACGGAACACACACTTCTCCTTGTTGTACATGAGGTTGAGGAGAGTGGCGGTGCGGAGAAATTTAGCGAGGTTGGCGTCGTGGTCCTGCTGATCATGGCCGCAGATGGTCATATTGTCTAGGCCTGCAAGCCGTACCGGTCGATCATTCGGTCCATCTCCCTTTGGAAGACCGAAACTCCATTGGTGACGCTGAAGGGGACCCTAAGGAAGTGGTATAGCCTGCCGTCTGCCTCGAAGGCGGTGTATGGCTGGTCCGATTTACAGATGGGGAGCTGGTGGTAAGCGGATTTCAGGTCCACCGTTGAGAAGACCCGATACTGTGCAATCTGGTTAACCATGTCAGATATGCATGGGAGGGGGTACGCGTCGAGCTGCGTGTACCTGTTGATGGTCTAGCTGTAGTCCACGACCATTTGATCTTTCTCCCCCGACTTAACCATTACCATCTCCAGGGGCTGTTGCTCACCTTGATGACTCCCTCCTGAAGCAACCGCTGGACCTCGGACCTGATGAAGGCCTTATCCTGGGTGCTGTACCGTTTGCTCCTGGTGGCGACAAGTTTGCAATCTGGAGTTAGATTGGCAAAGAGGGAAGGAGGATCGACCTTTAGGGTCGCGAGGCCGC
Organism: Scyliorhinus torazame; assembly: GCF_047496885.1. Lineage (NCBI taxonomy): Eukaryota > Metazoa > Chordata > Chondrichthyes > Carcharhiniformes > Scyliorhinidae > Scyliorhinus > Scyliorhinus torazame. The sequence goes on along the minus strand of NC_092711.1, from coordinate 221,671,832 downwards.
ACACAGTGAGGGGTGGTAAGGGTCCGCCGAATTTAAGGGTCAGGCTCTGGAGGTTCCACTGAAAATCCAGTCCAAGGATAAGTTCAGCGCAGAGGTTAGGGAGGACGTGGAGGCAAAAACCGTGGCACTCTATGCCTTGGACTGTGAGCGTGACCGTGCAGTACACCCGGATCGCTACGCGATGGGATCCGGAGGCCAGGGAGATACTTTGATTGGTAGGGTGTACCTTAAGGGAGCAGCGCCTTACCTTATTTGGATGTACAAAGCTCTCGGTGCTCCCGGAGTCCAGTAGGCAGGAGGTCACGTGGCCGTTGATTTTCACACTGGTGGATGCATTGGTCAGAGTGTGTGGTTTGGACTGGTCGATTACCATGGATGCGAGTCGTGGTTGATCATTGGGTAGTGAGGCGGCCGCTGCGTCGGGGTCCTGAAACACCATTGGTCTCCATGTGCTGCGGGGTGGACAAGATGGTGGTGCCCGGAGGTCCTGGGGGTCACAAAATGGCCCATGGAACGCAAGTTGCGGGGGTGGAACAAGATGGCGGCGTCTATTGCTCGCACATGGCTTGGGGAGGAGGGGAGGATAACGGCGGCCATTGTCCATGACCAGGGGGGTTGGGGGCGACCGCTGCCGCTGAGCGGGCCTGGTGCGGGGGAGAAGATGGCGGCGCCCATTGCTCGCACATGGCCTGGGGAGGAGGGGAGGATAGCAACACCCATTGTCCATGACCGGGGGGGAGATGGGGGCGACCGCCTGGCACACCGCTGCGTAATCGCCCTTCTTCCCGCAGGCCTTACAAAGGGCAGCGCGGGCCGGGCAGAGTTGACGGGGGTGTCTTTGTTGGCCGCAAAAATAGCATCGAGGCCCCCCGGAGATCACTGGCTGGCGCGTAGCGCAGGCGTACTGGGTGGTTAGTGCCCCCACTGGGGCGGCTGCCTGTGGGGTCCATGAAGCGTAGGAGGAGTGGCCCGCACGGTTGGGGGCATAGGACTGTACATTGTGCAGGGCGACCGTCATGGAAAACGCTAGTGTTTTAGTCTCTGCGAGGTCGCACGTGGCCCCTTCTAGGAGCCGCTGCCTGATAACATCGGACCCAATCCCAGTTACAAAAGCGTCCCTCATAAGGAGATCTGAGTGCTCCTTAGCTGTAACGTCCTGGCAGTCACAGTCCCAAACTAGTGGGATCAGGGCCCGCCAGAAGTCCTCGATTGACTCACCAGGTAGTTGAGTACGCATTGCGAGTGCGTGTCTGGCGAAAAGCGTGTTTGTCTTCTGCTCATAACTCTCTTTGAGTCGAGTCATAGCGTCAGCGTAATTGGGCGCATCCTGGATCAGCGGGAAGATTTTAGAGTTGAGTCTGGAGTACAAGATTTGAATCTTCTGAGCCGCTGGAACAGGGGTCGGCGCCGCTTTGATATACGCTTCAAGACAAGCTAGCCAGTGCTGAAAGTCTGCACTTACCCTGCGGCTGGCTCAGACCAGCCCACCCCTCACACCGAGCATCAATTTAATCAACTTAAACGCAACTATGGAATCGGCCCTCAAACCTGACCGACTGGAACTCGATCCGCAGGCCGCGGAGGCGAAATAAATTTTTTCGCACTGGCTCCGCTGCTTCAAGGCTTATCTCGCTGCCTCCTCCACGCCTTCCGTCACCGACGAACAGAAGCTGAGCCTCCTCCACGCATGGGTGAGCCATCAAATCTCTGTTCAACTCGACGAGGCCTCCTTCTACGCAGACGCCCTCGCGATGCTCGAACGCCTCAATGTAAGGTCTGCGAACGAGGTATACGCGCGACAAATCCTCACCAATCGCCGCCAGCGTCCCAGGGAATCGCTAGAAGACTACTTATACGACCTCAAAGCCCTCGCACGCAGCTGCAACTACCAGGCCGTTACGGCCACTCAACATATGGAACACGCCGTCCGAAACGTCTACGTGGCGGGAGTCCGGTCCAACTACGTGAGACAGCGCCTACTCGAAAAGGGGGCCCTGGACCTGGATCAGATGGTAAAGTTAGCCTCCTCTCTGGAAGTAGCGTTCCAGAGCCTTAACGCGTTCCCGGCTGACCACGCGATCCCCTCGTGGACCCCCGACCAAAGACTACCCCAGGCCTGTGCCGCGCGGCCACCCGCCCACCATGGGGGGCTACCCTGCTATTTCTGCGGCCAGCCCCAACACCCCCGGCAGCACTGCCCAGCCCATAACGCGAACTGCAGCAGCTTCAGAGGTCGCTCTCGCCGCTACCATCAATCAGGCAGGCAGGCCAGTAGCGTTTTTTTTCCGCACCCTCACCACCTCCGAAATTCGGCACCCCTCAGTCGAAAAAGAGGCCCACGCCATCGTGGAAGCCGTACGGCACTGGAGGCACTACCTCGCTGGTAGGAGGTTTATCCTCGTCCCCGACCAACGATCGGTAGCCTTCATGTTTGATAATACGCAGCAGGGCAAAATCAAGAACGATAAGATCTTGAGGTGGAGGATCGAACTCTTCACCTATAATTACGATATAGTATATCGTCCTGGGAAGCTCAACAAGCCCCCAGATGCCCTGTCCCGCGGCACATGCGCCAGCGCGCAAGATGACCGACTGCGGGCTATCCACGATGACCCGGCTTATCCACTATATCAAGGCCCACAACCTGCCCTACTCCACCGAGGAGGTCAGAGCCATGACCAGGGACTGCCAGATCTGTGCGGAGTGTAAACCGCACTTCTATCGACCAGATAAGGCCCACCAGGTAAAGGCATCCCGGCCCTTTGAGCGCCTCAGTATCGATTTCAATAACCGCAATACATATTTCCTCAACATTATTGAAGAGTTCTCCCACTTCTCCTTTGCAATCCCTTGCCCCGACAAGACCACGTCCACCGTCATTAAAGTCCTGCATAGTGTCTTCACCCTGTTTGGTTTCCCCAGTTATGTCCACAGCGACAGGGGCTCGTCGTTCATGAGCGACGAACTGCATCAGTACCTGCTCAGTAAGGGCATCACCTCGAGCAGGACTACCAGTTATAACCTCAGGGGAAATGGGCAGGTGGAGAGGGAGAACGCAACGGTCTGGAAGACCGTCCTACTGACCCTGCGGTCCAGGAATCTCCCAGTTTCTCACTGGCAGGAGGTCCTCCCCGATGCGCTCCACTCTATTAGGTCACTCCTTTGCACGGCCACAAACCAGACTCCTCATGACCGTTTGTTTGTTTTCCCTAGGGGAGCTACCTCAGGGGCCTCACTTCCGCCCTGACTGATGACACCGGGTCCAGTCCTCCTCCGAAAACATGCTCGGAACCATAAGACCGACCCCGTGGCAGAGAGGGTCCAGCTCTTGCACTCCAACCCACACTATGCGTACGTCGAACACCCCGATGGCCGGCAAGATGCCGTCTCCCTCCAGGACCTGGCGCCCGCAGGCTCAAACACCACTCCCACTACTGCATCCCCCACACTATGTCCCGTCCAACCTCCCATGTTCAGCGCCCCCACCCCTATATGGTTCCCGCGCTCCCTCCCACCAGCCGCACCGGTCCACAGGAATGAAGCTCCGGAAGAGTCGCTCCCGGAGTCCACACCTGTGCCTGCTCCGGACCCACTTCCACAGCCACCCGAAGCGGCTGCAACACCAGTGCTTCGGCGGTCGCAACGTACGATCCGGGCACCGGACTGACTGAATCTATGAGCCCGTCACCCCCGCCGGACTTCATTTGTAAACAGGGTGTGAATGTGGTGAATGTATAATTACTGATAATTCACCAGTGCACTGTGTTATGTTATTAACTCTGTGGGCTCTACCTATGGGCCATTGTGTGGCTTCACCCACAGGGGATATGTTCGGGCATGTACGGGCTCTGCTCATGGCTCCACCCCCTTTACAGGAAGTATAAGAGCTGCTGACCTGCGGGGCCACCTTCAGTGTTGTACCGGTCACAGGCAGGCTCAGTTCTAAGCTGATTAAACCCACAATTTACTTCTCCACGTGTCTTTGAGTGAATTGATGGTCGCATCAGTGGGTAACCATGGTCCCGAGAGGCCAACCAGAGGTGACGTTGTTAACACTGAATATTTCTGGTGCACTTGACATCCTGTTAACAAAAGGGAAGTAACTGAAACTTTTGGAGGAATTTATTGCCCATCCCTGAGGTGAGTTTGTGAAAAAGTGCAGCTGGGTGGCATACCCCGCTGCCTTTTCCCTCTGCCCTCATTAAATCCGGGGTGGGAAGACTCATGGATGGCCTTGCTGCCCTGATGTGATGCCAATTAAGGCCCTGAAATGGCAATTGATACTAATCAAGGGCCTCCTCCTGTCAACACTGGTATTCAACCAGCGGCAGGCAGGACAATCACTGTGTGGGACACCTAAAAGTCAAGCTGGGTTGCTTGTGGACTCACAATGGAGTCCCTCAATGTCAGGCACTCAGTACATGATCAAATGACGGGGCACCGGGGGGTGGTGTTGAAAGTCAACACTTGTTCTTGCTTCCAAATCTCCCTGCCCAGCCTGAGCCAGCAAACCCTTTCCCACCACCCACACCGCACCCTCACTCACCTGTGCCCTGGGTCGCTCAGTATATGTAAGCCACACTGGCCTTCATAGCGAACATAAATAGCGGACATATGTCCTTGGCCGGGGGTGGGTGGGTAGGGGGTGGAATGGTGGGTTTCAATCTAGGGAACCTCCTTATATAAACGCACAAGCCAGTATTCAACGGACTCCAGACAAGGAGAGGTGAGTAATAAGGGGAGTTGGTGGAGCCTTAAGTCCCCATAGCATTCTTTCAGCCAGGTACCAGATTTTCCAGCTTCACTGTTTTGGTACATACCAAGCATGTGGCAATAAGGGTATTCATGCCCAATTAATTGGTACTTTACAAAGGAGATGTCCTTCCATACGAAGCCTGCAAATCAGTTTGCAGTGTCTCCTAACCGAGGTTTTCCAATTTAATTTGGTCACTGTGTGTTTCACCATTCTTAAGTGCCTTTCTTTTTACCTTTACTGCATTTGTTCTCTTAATTGGAAGGCTGAAACCCTCTGGGTTCCTCATTCATATTTTTGCAAGATTGTTTTGAAAGTTACAAGAGTTGCTGTAATCTAACTCTGCTTTGCCATAGTTTTGGTGCTCCATCGATTGGGAGAGCTAAGAAATGGCAATGCTTTAATTTTGATCATTCTGGAATGACTACAGGCTGCAGGTCTAAATGATCCAATGGAAAGGAATGATGGTGCTTCTTAACTTTGGCCCAGTTGAATCAAGCAACAAGAGGTAGCTCCTTGTGTGGTAGGCGGTAGATTGTCTTTGCTGAGGGGTAGCCTGTCTTTGCCAAGGACTAGTTTGTCTTTGCCAAGTGGTAGGCTGTATTAGCTGAGGTTATATTGTCTCCACCAGGAAGTAAACAATTATTAATTTTTTAAATAATTTAGAGTACCCAATTCATTTTTTCCGATTAAGGGGCAATTTAGTGTGGCCAATTCACGTACCCGGCACATCATTGGGTTGTGGGGACGAAACCCACGCAAACACGGGGAGAAATAATGAATTTATGTACACATGTGGCCGGAAATCTCCAGTCCAGATTCTAAGTGCTCCTGCCGGAGGAGAGTCGGGAATGTGTCTCGCTGTCAATAGAAGCATCGTAAGGGTGGGATTCTCATATGTTGACTATGCAAACACATGCATAGCGCCGAACACATTGGTTTCCCTGCCGTTACCGAGGTCAGGTCACCATTTTTAACGTACCCTGATTCCAGTATCCAAGGACAGGCTCCCTCACCCCCAACACAAATGTTGATCCCCTCCCACTGACAAAGCAAGCACTCACGATCCCTCATCAAGGAGGCGTATCCTCCCCATCACAGGAATAATGAATCAACCCCCCCCCCCCGAAACCACGCACGCATGAGGGTGACCCGACCCTCCACACCCAACCCCCCTCAAGACCTCCCTCAGCCCCCAGCCTCTCCATTGCACCAAACCCTCACAGCTCCCCTCAACCCCTTCCCCTTCAGTCCCCACCTCTTGGCATTGCCAATGGTGTACTGTCCTCTGGCACTATGGCAATGACATCCTGGCTGTGACTCACCAGTCTGGTGCAATGGACCCAAGTGGTCAAGTGGGTTAGCCCATTGCTCATGTGCCCCTCTGGTGCTGAACCCTTCAACAATGCTAGTGCTTTCTGCAGTTGGAAAAGATGATGTGAAACCACTTAGCTGCTTTAAAACGGTCAGCAGCTGTCAACCATAGCAAGAATGTTTATAAACATTACAGTTAGGATCTATGGAGAGTACTTCATTGTCTTGATACTTCACTGAACTGTTTGATTCAGAATGACAGAATCACAGAATAATATAATGCAGGAGAGTCCATTTTGGCCCATACCTTGAATCTTATGATGTGCCAAGTGCTCATCCAGGTACTTTTTAAAGGATGTGAGGCAATTCGCCTCTACCACCCTCCTATGCAGTGCATTCCACCCTCTGGGTAAAAAAGGTTTTCCTCAAATCCCCCTAAATCTCCTGCCCCTCACCTTGAACATGTACCCTCTCGTAACTGATCCTTTAACTAAGAAGTTCAGCTGCTCCCTATCCACCCTGTCCCAGCCCCTCATAATCTTGGTTACCTTGATCAGGTTGCCCCTCAGTCTTCTCTGCTCCAGCGAAAACAACCTAAGCCTACCCAACCTCTCTTCATAACTTCAATGTTTCATCCCAGTCAACTTCCTGGTGAATCTTCTCTGTACCCCCTCCAGTGTAATCACATCCTTCCTATAATGTGGTGACCAGAATTGCACACAGTACTCCAGCTGTCAGGAGAGCAGACCCGAGTGAGAAGGCCACTTTAAACCTGAAACAGATCAGACAAGGATGATGATTTTGAACAAAGACTGTCTGAGATCACCATGCCAAAAATGATCTTCAAGTTGCCCAGGGCCAGATGGAGCACCCAGAAACAGGACCCCCGTTTTAGGGGGAGGGTCCTGGGGTTAGCCCCTTAACCCCAGCCTGAACCCACCCAACCCCCAGGTCCCTTGGGGGGTGTAGCACAATCAATCACTCACGAGGCGCAAAGAGATGAAGTCAATCGATGGCTTTATTACGCAGACTTGTTCCCCAGCAGCTCGGTTACAGAATGCGGCTGCTGGGAGAACCCGGGTTCTTATACTCCGCCTTACTAGGTGGAGCCAGCATGCGGCAGATCCAATCAGGACCCAGTGTCTGTCCACCAATAGCCTCTCGGCATCACTGGGTACCGTACTACCCCTAATACATACCACCAGAGGGGGCCCTCCCTCTGCAGCCTGGCAACAGCAGAGGGGCACATGAACAATAGGCATTACTTACCTTGGGGACCATTGTTCATGGACTGTACTTGGCAATACTTACACTAAAGTCTGCCCAGTGGAGTTCCTGCTGTGGGGAAGGAGCATAACGGAGGAGGGGGTGTAAAGATTTGGGCTTACAGTCTGTTAATTGCATTTAAATCAATGCAAATCAGCTTTTTTGCAGGGGGAGGGGGGGAAGGGTGGGAGGGGGAGCCCACTACTGTTAGCGGGATGGGAGCAGAGACTTGGGGTGGGTCTGATACCCATTGCCGAACCCATTTTTAGCCCAATGCGGGATTCTCCACCCAATCGGGATTTCCTATCCTAGCGGTGGGGAACTGAGAATCCCATCCCAGGTGGTCTCTCATCATTAAGACATTATGTTGTTTCCACTATGAGTTTCCACTGTTCCCTTGAGCCTGCTCCACTTCAAAAAGATTATGGCTCATCATAGACTCTCATTGCTAAGGGCTAATCTGTCATTACTAAAGGGTAGACTGTCTTCAGCAAGGGGTGGGCTGTCGTCGCCAAGCAGTGAGTTCAATATGAACGATAGAGCAGCATATTGCTGTTGTAACAGTACAGATATGTATACGTTATAACGAATGAAAACTAGTCAGCATTCTCATCCATATTGAACCTGAAGATGGGAGGTGAAGCTTCCTACTCTTTCCCTGGTGCCCTACAAATCCAATTCCCAACTTTCTATTCATTCCCTCATTAATTTTTGTTCCAGTGCAACAGATTTTATGAATAGGTGTGCATGTACATCCAACTCCCTTTGTTCCTCCACAGCTCTGAGTCTCCCATCATTAAGACAGTAGCTCTCTCAGTTCCAATGAAGAGCAAGACTCAAAATGTTAACTGTTTTCTCTCCCTGTAGATGCTGTCAGATCTGCTGAGTTTTCCCAGCATTTTCTCTTTGTTTCAGATTCCAATATCCACTGTTTTTTGCTGAAGACAACATGATGATTGATCTGCCTCAAAGCAATAACCTCGCACTTGTCTACATTGAACTGCACCTGCCATAGTTTTTGACATACAGTTCAGTCCATGCCCCTTTGTAACTTCCTGCTCCCACTCACACTCACTGTGTTTCCGAACTTAGTGCCATCTGAAAACTTGGATGAACATTTACTCCTTCATCTAAGTCATTAATAGACTATACAACGAAAGGTTGAAGCTCCAGTACAGACCTTTGGGGGACAATACTTGTCACATTTTGTCAGTAAGAGAATTAACCTGTTATTTATTTTTTTAAATAAATTTAGAGTATCGAATAATTTATTTTCCAATTAAGGAGCAATTTAGCATGGTCAATCCACCTACCCTGCACATCTTTGGCTGTGGGGGTGAAACCCACGCAGACATGGGGAGAATGTGCAAACTCCACACGGACAGTGACCCAAGGCTGGGAGTCGAATCCGGGTGCTCAGCGCTGCAGTCACAGTGCTAACCGCTGCACCACATGCCACCTGAACTAACCTTTTATTCCTACTTTTGGTCTGCTGCCTCCCGATCAATTACCAACTCATGTCACAAAGTTACCTTCAATTCCTGGGGGTTACCATTGATCAGAAACTGAACTGGACTAGCCACATTAATACTGTGGCTACCAGGGCAGGTCAAAGACTAGGAATCCTACGGCGAGTAATTCACCTCCTGACCCCCCCAGAGCCTGTCCACCATCTACAAGGCACAAGTCAGGAGTGTAATGGAATGCTCTCCACTTGCCTGGATGAGTTCAGCTCCAACAACACTCAACAAGCTCGACACCATCCAGGACAAAGCAGCCTACTTGATTGCTCCCCCTTCCACAAACATTCAAACCCTCCACCAACGCCGAATAGTGGCAGCTGTGTGTACCATCTACAAAATGCACTGCAGTAACTCACCAAGGTTCCTTAGACAATCCATTCCAAACCCACCACCACTACCATCTAGAAGGACAAGAGCAGATACCTGGGAACCCCACCACCTGGAGGTTCTTCTCCAAGTCACTCATCACCCCGACTTGGAAATATATCGCCGCACCTTCACTGTCGCTGGGGCAACATCCTGAATCTCCCTCCCTAACAGCACAGTGGGTGTACCTACACTTCAACGACTGCAGCAATTCAAGAAGGCAACTCACCACCACCTTCTGAAGGGCAACTAGGCATGGGCAATAAATGCTGGTGTAACCAGCGACGGCCACATCCTGTAAATGAATTTAAAAAAATACTGTACACTCTAATCTTTGCTAATATTTGCTGCAGAACCTTATCAAGTGCTTTCTGGAAGTCCACCTAGCCAACACCCAGAGCCACTCCCCTGTCCATGATGACAGTAATCTCTTAACAAAATTCAACTAGGTTATTCAGACATCATTTATCTGTCGAATATCAACGGCTGACTCTCTTTGATCGGATACTTGTGTTCAGTCACTCCATCCCTGATCCTACTCCCAATAACGCCTCCTGAATTTATATTAAGCTGAGAGGTTTATAGTTAACTGGTTTCTCCCTCATTTCTTAATTTGGAGTAGCATTTACAATTTTTAAATTTTTAATAAAATAAATAAATTTGGAGTACCCAATTTTTTTTTTCCAATTAAGGGGCAATTTAGCATGGCCAATCCACCTACCCTGCACAACTTTTTGGTCTGTGGGGGTGAGACCCACACAGGCACGGGGAGAATGTGCAAACTCTACACGGACAGTGACCAAGGGGCTAGATCGAACTCGGGTCCTCAGCGCCTTGGACAAGTTTTCAATCTAAAAGGTACAATTCTTGAACGTGGAAAGCTCTGGAAAATTATGACGAATGCATGTGAAGGCATTCAGTATTAAATATCCCATAGTGCAAAAGTTGATATGATAAAAATGACAGTCAGAATCCAGAAGCTGGAATCTGTGCATCTAATTTACCAGCTGGATTTTCTTCTTGGGATTCTCGACAAATTATCCTTAAATCCTCAACATTCACGGAGATTCAAACAAACATTCAATCATTTTGATAATTTGATGATTAGTTGTGAAGCACGTGAGGGGAATTCATTGAAAATAATCAGAGGATCTATTAGACTGGAATGAAGGTAATTAGAAAATGTGGCTCGGATTTTGTGGTTAGCAGTGAACAAACGGTGCTGGCTATTCATTAAGCTTACATTTACCAGCATGGTGGTTAGCAGTGCTGCCTCACAGCTCCAGGGACCCGGGTTCAATTCCGATCTTGGGTGACTGTCTGTGTGGAGTTTGCAGTTTCTACCTGTGTCTGTGTGGGATTCCTCCGGGTGCTCCGGTTTCCTCTGACTTTTCAGTAGGACAAAGTGTAACATCCTGTACAGGGGATCAGGTCAAGCCACAGTGTGTCTCCTTAGGCAATCGGATACAAAGCTCCTCGCTGGCATATACGGTGTTCAAACCAGGAGTGTAAGTTCGAATAGTTAATTTTAATGTCAAATCACATACAGCAGGCAAAATTGAGGCTGGAATCTCTGGTTCCCCCAGCCGTGTGTTTCTCAGTGGCATGCTGTTCGCTGGTGTCAGGATTCTCTACTCCTGCCGCTCGTCAACGGGATTTCCCATTGAAGCCACCCCATGCAGCCGGGTTACCGGGGGCGGGGGTGGGGGTGAGGTAGAGTGCTTCCAGTAGGAACAGAGAATCGCAATGGCTGGAAAATTCCAGCCCCAGATAGAGAAAAAAAGGACAGAATGAAAACGTTTTTAAAAATTAAGTCTATTTTAACATCTACAACAATAATTAAAATCTGAAAGAATGAAACTCCATTCTTGTCCAGGTTAATTTTTAGCGCCAGAGTGGTTGTTTGGCAGTAATTAAGATTTGTCACTCAGCTGTTGCTACCACGGTGTGTCTTTAACCCGTATGCGGTGGACAAATGACTGCAAGTCGGCTTTGTTCAATCAAATAGTGTTTATTCACACTCAGACAGTGTTACAGTTAATCAATCACTCCATCAACACCAAGTTATTCTACAGAGTACTAAAAGTCTATACTGGGACTTAACTTAGCTTTGAGTGACTAGCAAGCACCCAGACAGATATTGGCCTTTATCTGCGCGCTGACTCCTGTAGCCCTCGATGTTCGGTCTCGGTCTGGTCTGATGCTCTGGCTCTGGCCTTCCTTCTGTTGGTGGCGCGATGGTCCTCCTTGTGGTGGCTGGTAAAGATCACTGTTGTTGTGTTCCTGTTGTTGGCTGCTGCAGAGAGAGATTCCAAGGTGGTGCAGCACCTCTTACCTTCAGGGATTTCAAGCCGTTTTGGGCAGTCCCTGGGTCATTGCCAATCAGTTGATCAGGCTTCGATCATCCTGATTGATTAGGTCCAATCAGGGACTGCCACACTGATTTTGGGATGGGCTTGTCCTTATATTTGGCCAATTCTCTCAGCATCCTTTGTCGGACGACATTTTAGGTAGCTGTTCGGCCACACAGCTAAAAACTCACTTACATTAAACTAGCCCAAAACAAATTCCGCTACCTGGGGATCCAGATAGCCAGGGACTGGGCACAGATTGTTCAGATCCATACCGATCTTCATACACATTCTGCCCAGTGGTGATAGCCAACTAAAGACGTGGAACCAAATGAGGCAGCATTTCGGTGTAACCGAGATGTCCCCCATGGCCCCCAAATGCGGAAACCACAAATTTCCACCAGCCGTGCTCGACGCCACCTTTACAAAATGGAGACAGGATAGGGGGATGCTACCAGTCTGGGACTTCTACATAGGGGGCAGATCTGCAACCTTGGGCTAGTTTGAATGGTCGTCCCTCCAGAGCTGTCCCTTCCCCGTTTGGGGTCAGCGGGAATGCTTCGCTCTTGCCCAGGTTGAGTTTGTAGCCCGAGAAGGCTTGTAACTCTTTCAGGAGCTGCATGATTACTTTCCGGCCATTCTGTGGGTTGGAGACTTATAGGGGCAGGTCATCTGCTCAGAGTGACACTCTGTGCTCTCTGCCTCCTCTTTGAATGCCCTTCCAGCTTTTTGCATCTTGCAGAGCGATCACCAGGGATTTAATTTCCAGGGCGAACAGGAGCAGGGACAGTAGGCATCCTTGCCTGGTGCCTCTGTGCAGCTGGAAGTATTCAGAGCTGGTGGTGTTGGTCCGAGCACTCGCCTTGAGGGCATTGTACAAGAGTTTCACCCACGAGGTGAACCCTGCTTCTAGCCCAAACCACTACAGTACTTCAAAGAGGTACTTCCACTCGAGTCTGGTGAAGGCCTTTCCTGCGTCCAGGGAGATGATCACCTCTGGTGTTCTCTCCCCGGATGGGGTCATTATTACATTCAGCAGCCGCCTGATGTTTGCAGTTAGGTGTCTACCCTTAACAGTACCCGTCTGGTCCTCTGCGACCACCTCCAGTACACAGTTCTCCAGTCTCTTGGCCAGGACGTTTGCGAGTAACTTTGTGTCTATGTTAAGCAGAGAAGTGGGTCGACATAATGCATATTCCATCGGATCTTTGTCTTCTTTAGATATCAGCGAAATGGCCTGAGGATGCAGGTTGCCCCTTGTTAGCGAGTCTGCGACCATATCCCTTAGATGTAGGGCCAGGGCTGACGCAAATTTCTTATAGAAGTCTGCCAGGAACCCTTCGGGTCCCGGCATCTTCCCCACCTGCATGGAACTGATGCTTTCCATGATTTTTCTCAATCCTCTTGGTGCTTCCAGTTATCCCTGCTAGGATGGTGGCTCCGCTCGCAGGTTGGTCTAGCCCCTAGCTTATGCCCGCTGACTGTCCATTTTCCCTGCCTATACCCTCACCTGCATTTCCCTTCCCTCACTCTTTCCTGTGACCCGGTCTTTTTGGTCAGAGCGAGGAAGTACAATCCTGCGCAAACATGGGGCGAAATTCTCCCCCAACGGCGCGATGTCCGCCAACTGGCGCCAAAAACGGCGCCAATCAGACGGGCATCTCGCCGGCCCAAAGGTGCAGAATGCTCCGCATCTTTGGGGGCCGAGCCCCAACATTGAGGGGCTAGGACGACGCCGGAAATGGCGTTTGTTGCCCCGCCAGCTGGCGTGGAAATGCGGCGCATGCGCGGGAGCGTCAGCGGCCGCTGACAGTTTCTTGGCGCATGCGCAGTGGGGAGAGTCACTTCTTCCTCCGCCATGGTGGAGGCCGTGGCGGAGGCGGAAGGGAAAGAGTGCCCCCACGGCACAGGCCCACCCGTGGATCGGTGGGCCCCGATCGCGGGCCAGGCCACCGTGGGGGCACCCCCCAGGGTCAGATCGCCCCGCGCCCCCCCCCCCAGGACCCCGGAGCCCGCCCTCGCCGCCTGGTCCCGCCGGTAAATGCCAGGTTTAATTTACGCCGGCGGGACAGGCAATTTCTGGGTGGGACTTCGGCCCATCCGGGCCGGAGAATTGAGCGGGGGGTCCCGCCAACTGGCGCGGCCCGATTCCCGCCCCCGCCCAATCTCCGGTACCGGAGACTTCGGCGGGGGCGGGATTCACAGCGGCCAAAGGCCATTCTCCGACCGGGCGGGGGGGGTCGGAGAATGACGCCCATGATAACTGTCCAATGAGTCTCTATTTCTTGAGCGATCCTCCTCTAATCAGCCTTCATCACTGCCTCGCCTGTCCCTTGTCCAGACCATTGGTCTACACAAATTATTTTGCCTCCGCCGGGGTATTGAAGTAGTGCTCTTTGATCTGATACACGACCTAGAGCCTGGCTGGGAACAGCATTCCAAATCGCACCCTATTTTTGTATAGGGCTGACTTTGCCTGGTTAAACTCAGACCTACGTTTTGCCAGGTCTGCCCAAATGTCTTGGTAAATTCGGATTTTATGCCTTCCCATGTGCTCGCTCTAGTCTGCCTTGCCCACTGCAGGATCCTCTCCTGGTCCTGATATCAGTGCAGCTTCATGATGATCGCTCTCGGCTGTTCCCCAGCCTTGGGTTTCGGCCTGAGTGATCTGTGTGCCCTGTCAAGTTCTGGAGGGTTGGGGAAACTGTCTCTCCTGACTAGGTTGCCCAGCATTTGGGCAATGTTGCCCGTCGGGTCTCTACCCTCGATGCCTTCTGGCAGGCCCACAATCCGAACATTCTGTCATCAGCACCTGTTCTCCTGGTCCTCGACTTTCCCCTTTAAGCTCCCTTGGGCCGCCACCAACCTTTTAACTTCTACTTCCAGAGTGACGATCCTGTCGCTCTGGTCTGACGAGGTTCTCTCCAGGATCGTCCTCTCCTGCACCTCCACTTTCTTCCATAACCCGTTGATTGTCTTTTGTATGGTGGCCATCGCCTCCATCACCGCCACTTTGACCGCCACGTGGATTTCGATTCTGATTGCCTCTTTCATGGCGGTCAGCTCCTTCATGAGGAAGATATTTCATCCTTCCCCGGGCTGATGCTCGGGTGGATGGTCTCCCCCTCTCCTGGGTGGCCGGGGCCTCCCTCGCCTCACGGGTCCGCCACCTCACCCCCTGCTGCTCGTGGCCCTTTCTGCAACTTCTGCCATCCCTTCAACCCCTTGAGCTCCCGTTAATGGCATTTTTTGGTGGTTGTTTCTTTTCTCCATTGAGGTTAATTTGCCTTCAAATGTTTGGGCAAAATATGCCTAAAAGTGCCTATTTGGTTCTGGTTAGGAAGAGAGCCACCTGATGTGCATCCGCTCAGCACACCACCATCACCGGAAGTCTCCCTGCTGGAATTAATTTAAGATTAGAAAGAAACACATCACCTCGGTGATCAGCTAGACCTTAAAAAGCATAGCTGCTTTGAAACAAATTTTATTTCGCTACTTAATCAATAGGGGGAGAACCAGAAATGAGAGTCATTAAAGATGGACAAAGATCAAGCACAGGATAGTAAATATTCTAAACTATAGCTTCTTTCAAAGATTTATGAGGTAGGATACGAGAGATACCTTCTCCCCATTGTCCTAAGTGAAATTAATGGTTTCAATATCGCTGCAGATTGAAGCTGTAGCTGGATTAAAAGGTTTCAAAAATCAATAAATGCCCAAGGATAGACACTATCCCCAAAATGCTAGAGGAGACAAGGCATAGTGTATGTGAGACATTGATTGGATACTGGGGAGGATACCGATTCTCAATTTCAACAAGTGTGATAAATCACGTTACACCTGGACTTCCTGAAACTATTTCAAACGTCCACTTAAAAGACTACGAGGTTAGTTCAATACTATGGAAATTCACAATTGAAAGGTAGACAACCGCAGGTATTCTTTATGGGGATTTTGCAGTTGCAAGGGCTGTAAGAGTGTAGTGCCCCAGGGGTCAGTGTTGGGAACCACTGCCGTGTCTAATTCGCAATCAAAAAAAACTCGATACAAATTGGTCAGATTTGTAAATACTACCAAACTATACCAAATTTATACTGTTACTCCCTTTGAAAGTTGACATTCTCGCATTTGTCCTGTTGAGTGCAAGACAAAAAGCTTCAACGGCATGTCTCTTTGGCTCAGCAATACACGAGCTCCATACTACCAAGTGACTAAATATATGTAAAGCTGAGATAGACAAATTTTTGGTCTCTCAGGGAATCAAGGGATCTGCAGAGTGGGCAGGAAATCAGAGTAGAGGTCAAAGATCAGGCATGATCACATTGACTGTGTCAATATTATTTTAATGATGTGATCATTGTGGCTGTAATATACAGCAGACTTGACAGGCCATATGGTTTCTTATTTTCTTAGAAAACCTAATGGACATTGCTAACAAATTGGTATTGTTTAGGAACTGTGCAAAACATCACTCTATCCATATCTAAATGATCTGGCAGCTGCCTACTGTCCGAGGGAACTATTTTCTTTCAAGCAAACTTCTTCCCAAAACACATATTGCCTCTAGCAGGACATCTTACAGTGTGTACTCATAGTGCACCCATCAGCTCAAGTATCAGTTGTATCATAACTTGCAGAGGAACCTGGGACCTTTGTGAATGAAAGGACCACCAGTGTAACCAATGAGACTTAAAGGCTGAGGAGAGCTGTGGAGACTGAAGGTGGATAGAATCAGACAAAATGAGAAATGAAAGGAGAGAAGGAAAGATTAAGAAAGAGAGAAAATAGAAACAGGAAAAGTAAGAAAAATATGCTAAAATGTAAACTCTTTTTTTTCAATCTAAGAAGAATTTATTACATGCAGGAATGAAGCTCAACAGTCTAAGCTATTCCATTCCTGGGCTGAAGAGATTGATTGTCATTACAACCACAATGATCACATCATTAAAATAATATTTACACAGTTAATTATGAGCCCATTTCTCTGCGAGTTTAATAGGCAATTAATGTTTCATTCCAACAAATTCATAAAAATAGCGGGGAGGCTAAGGAACAGATGCTGTTGGAATGAGGCGAAAGGCAGAGAGTTGTAAATTGAACAGAAAGCCCTGGAGACTTACAACTCTCGGTGTATCACTGGTTCCCCTGAAGTTGCGGGCCGGTTTATGCATCGATAACGCTACAGGCGTGATTTTTCGGTCACACCCGTCCCAGGACAGAGAATTCCCGCACGAGGTCAATGAATTGTCTGTCCCCAGCCGCACTGCTTCCCGCGATGGATGAGACTAGAACATTTACCTCATGTGTCATGAATGCAGTTATTTTTCCAGGAAGGTTTGGCCCATTAGCGCAGCTTATTGGGGTCATATTGTTGCTGGGCCTTTCCAGTCCTGACACCGACGGGCATCATTACGGGTAGGATGGGAAAATTTGGAGAGTTGTTGACTTTTAACGGCTCTCCAAATTTGTCCGTCCACTTGCAATGAGGCCCACCGGTGTACAAAGAACAAACAAAGAAAATTACAGCACAGGAACAGGCCCTTCGACCCTCCCATCCTGTGCCGATCCAGATCCTTTATCTAAATCTGTCACCTATTTTCCAAGGATCTACTTCCCTCTGTTCCCCACCCGTTCATATATCTGTCTAGATGCATCTTAAATGATGCTATCGTGACCGCCTCTACCACCTCCGCTGGCAAAACGTTCCAGGCCCACCACCCTCTGCGTAAAAAACTTCCCACGCACATCTCCCTTAAACTTTCCCCCTCTCACCTTGAAATCGTGACCCCTTGTAATTGATACCCCCACTCTTAGAAAAAGCTTGTTGCTATCCACCCTGTCCATACCTCTCATAATTTTGTAGACCTCAATCTGGTCCCCCCTCAACCTCTGTCTTTCCAACGAAAACAATCCTAATCTACTCAACCTTTCTTCATAGCTAGCACCCTCCATACCAGGCAACATCCTGGTGAACCTCCTCTGCACCCTCTCTAAAGCATCCACATCCTTCTGGTAATGTGGTGACCAGAGCTGCACGCAGTATTCCAAATGTGGCCTAACCAAAGTCCTATACAACTGTAACATGACCTGCCGACTCTTGTACTCAATACCCCGTCTGATGAAGGCAAGCATGCTGTATGCCTTCTTGACCACTCTATCGACCTGCGTTGCCACCTTCAGGGTACAATGGACCTGAACTCCTAGAACTCTCTGTACATCAATTTTCCCCAGGACTCTTCCATTGATCGTACAGTCCGCTCTTGAATTAGATCTTCCAAAATGCATCACCTCGCATTTGCCTGGATTGAACTCCATCTGCCATTTCTCTGCCCAACTCTCCAATCTATCTATATTTTGCTGTATTCTCTGACAGTCCTCCTCGCTATCTACAACTCCACCAATCTTAGTATCATCTGCAAACTTGCTAATCAGGCCACCTATACCTTCGTCCAGATCATTTATGTATATCACAAACAACAGTGGTCCGAGCACGGATCCCTGTGGAACACCACTAGTCACCTTGTTCCATTTTGAGACACTCCCTTCCACCACTACTCTCTGTCTCCTGTTGCCCAGCCAGTTCTTTATCCATCCAGCTAGTACACCCTGAACCCCATACGACTTCACTTTTTCCATCAACCTTCCATGGGAAACTTTATCAAACTCCTTACTGATGTCCATGTATATGACATCTACAGCCCTTCCCTCATCAATTAACGTTGTCACTTCCTCAAAGAATTCTATTAGGTTTGTAAGACATGACCTTCCCTGTACAAAACCATGCTGCCTATCACTGATAAGTCTTATTTTCTTCCAAATGTGAATAGATCCTATCCCTCAGTATCTTCTCCAACAGTTTTCCTACCACTGACGTCAAGCTCACAGGTCTATAATTCCCTGGATTATCCCTGCTACCCTTCTTAAACAAAGGGACAACATTAGCAATTTTCCAGTCCTCCGGGACCTCACCCGTGCTCAAGGATGCTGCAAAGATATCTGTTAAGGCCCCAGCTATTTCTTCCCTCGCTTCCCTCAGTAACCTGGGATAGATCCCATCCGGACCTGGGGACTTGTCCACCTTAATGCCTTTTAGAATACCCAAAACTTCCCCCTTCCTTATGCCGACTTGACCTCGAGTATTTAAACATCCATCCTTCGCCTCAACATCCGTCATGTCCCTCTCCTTGGTGAATACCGATGCAAAGTACTCATTAAGAATCTCACCCATTTCCTCTGACTCCACGCATAAATTCCCTCTTTTGTCTTTGAGTGGGCCAATCCTTTCTCTAGTTCCCCTCTTGCTCCTTATATACAAATAAAAGGTTTTGGGATTTTCCTTAACCCTGTTAGCCAAAGACATTTCATGACACCTTTTGGCCCTCTTTATTGCGTGTTTGAGATTTGTCCTACTTTCCCGATATTCCTCCAAAGCTTCATCAGATTTAAGTCGCCTAGATCTTATGTATGCTTCCTTTTTCAGCTTAGCTAGTCTCACAATTCCACCCGTCATCCATGGTTCCCTAATCTTGCCATTTCTATCCCTCATTTTCACAGGGACATGTCTGTCCTGCACTCTAATCAACCTTTCCTTAAAAGACTCCCACATTTCAAATGTGGATTTACCCTTAAAGAGCTGCTCCCAATCCACATTCCCTAGTTCCTGCCGAATTTTGTTATACTTGGCCTTTCCCCAATTTAGCACTCTTTCTTTAGGACCACTCTCGTCTTTGTCCATGGGTATTCTAAAACTTACGGAATTGTGATCGCTATTCCCAAAGTAATCACCGACTGAAACTTCAACCACCTGGCCGGGATCATTCCCCAATACCAGGTCCAGAATGGCCCCTTCCCGAGTTGGACTATTTACATACTGCTCTAAAAAACTCTCCTGGATGCTCCTTACAAATTCTGCTCCATCTACGCCTCCAACACTACATGAGTCCCATTCAATGCTGGGGAAGTTAAAATCTCCCATCATGACCACCCTATTCCTCCTCCATTTTTCTATAATCTGTCTACATATTTGTACCTCTACTTCACGCTCGCTTTTGGGAGGCCTGTAGTAAAGTACCAACAATGTTACTGCATCCTTCCTATTTCTTAGCTCTACCCATATTGCCTCAGTGCTCTAATCCTCCATTGTGCCCTCCTTAATCATAGCAGTGATATCATCTCTGACCAGTAATGCATCTCCTCCACCCCTTTTACCTCCCTCTCTATCCCTCCTGAAGCATCTATACCCTGGCATATTTTTTTGCCAGTCTTGCCCTTCCCTCAACCAAGTCTCCGTAATACCAATAACATCATATTCCCAGATACTAATCCAAGCCCTAAATTCATCTGCCTTAGCTGCTACACTTCTCGCATTGAAACAGATGTTCCTCAGACCACCTGTCCCTTTGCGTTCATCATCTCTTCCCTGTCTACCCTTCCCCTTAGTCACATTGAGTTTATTATCTAGTACCTTACTGGCTTTAGTTGCTGCCTCTTTACTGACCTCTAACTTCCTAATCTGGTTCCCATCTCCCTGCCACATTAGTTTAAAACCTCCCCAACAGTGTTAGCAAAAGCAGCCCCTAGGACATTGGTTCCAGTCCTGCCCAGGTGTACACCATCCGATTTGTAATCGTCCCACCGCCCCCTGAACCGGTTCCAATGTCCCAAAAATCTGAATCCCTCCCTCCTGCACCATCTCTCAAGCTACATATTCATTCTGACTTTTCTTGAATTTCTACTCTGACTGTCTCGTGGCACTGGTAGCAATCCTGAGATTACTACCTTTGAGGTCCTACTTTTTAACTTATCTCCTAACGCCCTAAATTCTGATTGTAGGACCTCATCCCGTTTTTTACCTATATCATTGGCACCTATATGCACCACAACAACTGGCTGTTCACCCTCCCCCTTCAATATGTCCTGCAGCCGATCTGAGACATCCCTGACCCGTGCACCCGGGAGGCAACATACCATTCGGGAGTCTCGTTTTCGACCACAGAAACACCTGTCTACTCCCCTTACGATTGAATCCCCTATGACTAGAGCCCTGCCAGTCTTTTTCCCGTCCTTCTGTGCAGCAGAGCCAGCCACGGTGCCATGAGCCTGGCTACTACTGCCTTCCCCTTGTGAGTCATCTCCCCCAATAGTATCCAAAATGGTATATCTGTTTTGGAGGGAGATGACCACAGGGGACACCTACAGTGCCTTCCTCCTCTTTCTCTGCCTTTTGGTCACCCATTCCTTGTCTCCCTCACCAACCCTAATCTGAGGTGTGACCAACTCACTGAACGTGCTATCCACGACCTCCTCAGCATCGCGGATGCTCCAAAGTGAGCCCATCTGCAGCTCCAGAGCCATCATGCGGTCCAACAGGAGCTGCAGCTGGACACACTTCCCGCACATGAAGGAGTCAGGGGCATCGACCGCATCCCTGAACTCCCACATTGAGCACGAGGAGCATAACACGGGTCTGGGATCTCCTGCCATTTTTACACTTTACCTTAACTGATTACAAATATAATATCAAATAATGAATAAGTGAAAGGAATGAGGATTTTACTTACCAATCACAATACTTACCAACCCAGGAAGAGTTAAATTTCTCCCAGTTACTTACCTTCCCGACAGACGCCTGGCCATTGCTCCCACCGAAAATCTGAAGGCCGCTTCTCCTGCAAGGTATGTTTTTAAAGGGTAAACTTACCTTCCCGACAAACCCCTGGCCACCGCTCCCGCCGAAAACCTGAAGCTGTAACTTGCGGATAAAAGAAAAAGAAAAGAGAACTTACCTGATATTCACTCACCCCCTTAGGTTAGAGGAGATGCTAGTGTAGTGTCTCAGGTTTAGCAACCGCCCAACTTAAATAGGGGTAAAAATCAAACACTTAAGCACCTACCTGCCTGATTCCCAAGCTGCACTCGCTGCGCTCCGGCTCCCTCTCTCTCTCCCGCTCCCGGTAAGGGCCAGTAACAAAATAATTCCACGGAATTCCATGTTTTGATACAAAACTATCAATCCAGTGATTTCAGACTTAAATTGATTTAAATGTATGTCAGCCAGTAGAAAGAATGTGGATTACTGGAGTATTACTGGTAAGCCTCAGCAACTGCCGTCATTATTGTTGTGAATCCAGCAACCTCCTGAGTGTGTATATGCACAAAATAGTCTGCAAATCTAGAAGTTATTGTCAGTCATGCTACCCTTCACCAGAGGGTGCACTTTTGAGGTAACCTACCCTAGCCGTCAATCAATGGGAAATTAGTGTAATCGATGAGAACTTCCATTCTTACGCTCTAAATACCCTTGAAAAAGTTACACATTCTTGTTTGGAAAGCAATTGTGCCTGATATAGGTTTATTCATATAGGTGCTAGTTCAATTTTTGCAGCTAAAAAAGCAAAATATTAGAAATGTCTTGACTGTAGGAATCCAGTCATTGTCTTGTACAATGAATTAACCATTGTATGCCAGTGTATGCCAGCACTGAGAATGTATTGTTCTCTGTATAATCAATTAATCAATTCTTCAGGTCTCCACCAAGCTATGAGACATAGCAAAATGTGAGAAAACATATCCAGTACTTTTCCGAAGACTGCGCATGCAGACGCAAAGCTAGTTTTGATAGGCACAGTTAATCTTACGTAATGTCCAATGTTTGATGAACAAATCATCCTCTCAGTAACAGTCATTCATTTGAACAAATCAGGAGGTCTTAGCTGAGAATTAGAAGCCAATGAAAGTAAATCAGGGGTCAGACAAAAGATAAGGATTCCCTTAAAAGTAGGACCTCACCTGGGGGTGCAGGTTGCTCGAGATTGGGGGGTACAACATTTCTAGTTTGGTGGGGAGAGTGAAAGCTGATCTGGCAAGGTGGGATGGTCTCCCTCTGTCACTGGCAGGTCGGGTACAGACGGTTAAAATGAATGTGCTACCGCAATTCCTGTTTATTTTTCAATGCCTGCCGATTTTCCTGCCAAAGGGATTTTTTGAAGGAATGATTACCTCATTCATATGGGGAGGGAAGGTGGCCAGAATTAAAAAGGTGCTACTACAGAGGGGAAGGCAGGCAAGGGGTTTGGGTCTTCCGAACCTGATGTATTATTACTGGGCGGCGAATTTGGAGAAGGTGCGGAGGTGGGTCAGAGGGGTTGACTCCCAATGGGTCAGAATGGAGGAGAGTTTGTGTAGGGGGTGGGGATTGAAGGCGCTAGCGACAGCGCTGCACCCGACGGCCCGGGGCAGATAATCAGGAAGTCCGGTAGTAATAGCTTTGTTGAGAATTTGGAGGCAGTTTCGACAGCACTTCGGGTTGGGGGTAGGGTGAAGGAAAATGCCGATTCGGGGGAACCACAGATTTGAGCCAGGGAAGTGGGATGGAAATTTTCGGAGAAGGGAGGAGTAAGGAATTAGAACACCAAAAGATTTATTTCTTGTGGGTCGTTTTGAGGAATTGAAGGAGCTGGGAGCAAAGTATGGGCTGGAGCAGGGGGAAATATTTAGATACATGCAGGTTCGAGACTTTGCCAGAAAGCTTCCCAGTAGAGTCGGTTTCCACATTGCTGGAAGAGGTGCTGACGACAGGGGGACTGGAGAAAGGGGTAGTTTACGGGGCTATTTTTGAGGAGGAGAAGGCGCCACTAGAAGGGATCAAGGCAAAGTGGGGGAAGAGTTGGGAGAGGGTATGGAGGAGGGGTTCCGGTGTGAGGTGCTCTGGAGGGTGAACGCCTCCAGCTTGTGTGCGAGGTTGGGGCTGATACAGCTGAAGGTGGTGTCTAGAGCGCACCTTACAAGGGCGAGGATGAGCCAGCTCTTTGAGGGGGTAGAAGATGTGTGTGAACGTTGCGGGGGAGGCCCCGCAAACCACGTTCATATGTTTTGGTCCTGTCCAAACCTGGAGGATTACTGGAAGGAGGTGTTTAGGGTAATCTCTAAAGTGGCGCATGTGAAACTGGACCCGGGTCCTCGGGAGGCCATATTCGGGGTGTTGGACCAGCCGGGATTGGAAACGGGCGCGGAGGCAGATGTCGTAGCCTTCGCCTCGTTGATCGCCCGAAGGTGGATCCTGTTAGGGTAGAGATCAACCTCTCCACCCCGTGCCCTGGCATGGCTGGGGTCCTGCTGGAATTCTTAACGCTTGAAAAGGTCAAATTTGAACTGAGGGGAAGGATGGAGGGGTTCTACAATTCATGGGCGTTATTCATTGTGCACTTTCAAGAATTGGATCACATCGAACATTAGGGGGTTTGGGGGCTGGGAGGGTGGGGGAGAGGGGGACTGTATGTGTTATGGGTGATTCCTGATTCCTCTTTGTCATTTGTTTATGTTAATATGCGGGCTTGGGGTTTGATGGGAGGATGGGATTGTTGTTATTGATATGTGGATTGACATTCCATTCGTTACTGATTATTGTTTATTATTGGGTGTAAGTTTGGGAGAAAATATGAAAAAGGAGAATAAAAAAATGTTTTCAAAAACGTATGACCTCGTGGTCGAGGTCTTTCTTCCTGAATTCTTGAATCATTTATCCGTTTGTTTGTGTTTACCATGATTTATTTTTGTGCTTAATGCTTTTGTCATGTGCTTGACTTTTTTATGTATTGTTTGATATTTAGTTCCTAAGTTTTTATGCAGTTCTTATTCAAGTGTATACCAGTGAATAATTAGCAATAAAGTCGTCTTTTTGACACCTCCCACTAACCGGACTACCAATTTTTATTAGAAGGTAAAATAAAGATCCCAACACTGGCGCTGAAAATCGAGTTTTATATTTGTGGAATATCAGATTTCTCCATGATTGACAACAAAAATTAAAGAATACCTATTCTTTTTAGAAAGATTGTGTAGCTTTATTTTATCTTCAATCTTAATCTTGTCATAATGGGTCATAGCTCCCCCGAAGTGGTATCAGCAATGGATTGCCATTCCGTATGACGTATCTGCGCTAAAATTCTTCAGTTCCTGGCTTATCAGAACTTCCTGACTCAGGCATTGCAGTATGTCCCCCGTTCCAGCATCAAACTATTGAAGAAGGGGAGTGAATGAGTAAAGATCCCATTTTTTATTGGCATTGGCTGCTGTAAAGTAGGTGAGTTTAAAGGTCCAAGTGGAAAGTTCAGGCCAGGGAGAACGAAAGTGTCCAACGTAAATGGAAGGGATGTGGGGGGGGTGCCTTTTGGTGGGGTGGGGGTTCAGACATGGGAGGGGTTAGGACATGGAAAGTCAGATATGGGGGTGGGGCAGACCTGGGGCACTTGGACATGAGGGGCAGTCAGACTTGGGGGGAGGGGGGACATTGGGAGGGGCAGATATCAGGGTGGTGGGAAGTCAATCATTGAGGGAAGGCCTGACACCTGGGAGCAGGTTGGAGTGGGTTCAGATATTCTGGAGGTTTGGACAGCAGGGGGGTGAGGCATTTGGACATGTAGGGGGTAGTGATGGCCCAAGGCACGGTCAGGTTGGGGGGGTGGTGGGGATTGGGTCTGTTCTGGGGAGCTGTGTGTTGGTTCGGTGGTGGGGGGGATCAGACTTGGTTTGTCTGATTAGTTTGGGTCGGGCTGAGAGCGTTGGGGGCTGGGTCAGATTGGGTTAGGGCTGGGGGGCCGGGGCAGGCCAAGTGGATCCAACCAGGTAGAGGGGACAGTTTGAGGAAAGTTGGCAATCCTATGTGGGTGGGTCAGGGGTGGGGAATAACTTTGGGGCAGAAGCTGCTTAGCTGCAGAGGTGGGCGAGTCCCCTGGGGGATAGAGAGTGTGGGGGTTGTCCCGTGGTGGTCTCAATCTGGGTGTTTAAAATAATTAGGCGAAAGTTAGAAGTGATTTTATTTATTCTAACTCTCTCAAAATGATTATTAGTGCATGTTGGCAGAATCATAGAATTTACAGTGCAGAAGGAGGCCATTCGGCCCATCGAGTCTGCACCGGCTCTTTGAAAGAGCACCCTACCCAAGCCCACACCTCCACCCTCTCCCCATAAACCAGTCACCCCACCCAACACTAAGGGCAATATTTTGGACAGTAAGGGCAATTTTAGCATGGCCAATCCACCTAACCTGCACATCTTTGGACTGTGGGAGGAAACCGGAGCACCTGGAGGAAACCCACACGCAAACGGGGAGAACGTGCAGACTCCGGACAGACAGTGACCCAAGCCGGGAATCGAACCTGGGACCCTGGAACTGTGAAGCAATTGTGCTAACCACCATGCTACCGTGCTGCCCACAAGAAAAACGTTATCATCTGGCGGGATTTGAACCCAGGTCCCCAGAGCTTGCTTGCGCCGGGTCTCCGATTACTAGTCCAGTGACAATGCCTCTATGCCACTCCTCATCTGAAATTATCGATTTAAATTGCTTTTTTGAATAGTTCCCAGCCCAGTTCAATTGTCCTGGGGAAGTTAGTGCTTCTGGACAATTCCCGGGTAAACCCCGAACCTGGGAATTTCCGAGAGTAAATTCTCCAGTGCATCTTTTTGGGAGGGCAATCAAATCCAGCAATGGGGAGCCAGGAAGCTATGGGCCAATCATTCATTTTACTCACTGAAAATTTAAATTAAAGTGAAGCATGTTGGTGCTTTTAACTTCTAGGTTTGGTGTGTATAAATAATTCAGTTTGATTGGTTTGCCTACCTTCTCACTGACGTTGCTGCTGTTGCACAAGAAACATCTCCTTGACTTAGGGCTGGATTCTCTGTATAGCAGACTATGTTCTCCCACCAGAGTAGAATCCTGGTCTGCATTGGGGCTAGGAGTGATGTCCAGGGGTTATTCAATTTCTTGTGACTTGCAAATTTATGCCTGGCGGGGAGCTCCCGGGATTCCATTTTGAATCCTGCTATCGGGCCGCCACTTTGAACACGCAGCCCAATACTGAGATCCAGCCGCTCGCAACCCTCCCCCCCCCCCCCACAATGCAAATACTGCCCCCACCCCCCCCCCCCCCCCCGCCCCACCACCACCATGAAAATTGTTGGGGTCACCCCCACCACCACTTCCACCCAGCATGCAGGCATGAATGTGACCCAACACCCCCACCGATCACTCCATCAGAGACCCTCCATCAGACCTCCTATCTGACACATCCATCAAACTCCCATGTCAGAGACCCCCCATAAGAGACCTTCCATAACAGAGACCCCTAATAACAGAAACTCCCATATCAGAGATTTCCCATCACAGACCCCCATATCATAAACCCCCTTCTATAAGAGACCCCCATCACAGACCCCATATCAAGACCCTCCCATAACAGAGGACCCCATAACAGAGAGACCACTATATCAGAGCTGTTACTTCACAGAGACCCCCCCCCCCCACAATATCAGAGACCCTCCTATCAGAGGCCTCCCCATTTCAGAAAACTCCCATAACAGAGATCCTGCCATCAGTCACCCCTGCCTGGTAGCTAAGGGGTAGTCCAGGCAGAAACTGTGAAATATCACAGCGTTTTCACTTACCTTCCCCTACACCTGCTGCCTCAGCAAAAGTGCAAAAAGCAGCAGCTGTTACTTCACATAAATCCAAAACACATCACAAAGCTTTAAACCCCCTCAGACCCTTTGATCTAATGAGGCTTCTATTCACTTTCAAAGATAAATAGCTTTTAGTAAGCTCTAAATGAAGGCTAGGTATCTGCATCGTTTATTTTAATTTCCCTTCACAATTGAATGCATCTCTAGTACCCCGCTTTGAAGCTAACCACAATATTTATAAACATCTAGCTATGATTGACAGGCCATCACCACATCAAAAGCAGTTAAGTACTTTCTGCGAAGAAAAAAAGAAAGTGAAAGCACTTACCTCCTAGATATTTGTAAATATTGTGCTTAGCTTCACAACAGGGTACTTGAGATATATTCAAATGAGATCCACCATGTCTGGGCCACGCTTCAAATTTCTTGCACCAATCTATGCCCGCGTGAATCCCGCTGAGAGGGACGAAGCATCATGGAGGAATGGAGAATTTGGTGCCCAGCTCATTAATTGGATGCAAATGGATTCAAATGACCCATTTGCATCTTCCTGCGGTGCCGGGCATGTAGCTCGCTGCCACCGCTGGCTGGGACCAGAGAAACAGAATGGGATCAGCGCCAATTCTATTTTACACCCGGCTCACAATTCTCCACTGCATTAGGAACTCCGCCATTAGTGGCGGGGCGGGTGGTGGAGAATCCACCTCTTGATGTCAGATTTTAACTACCATTGGGAATTGGGGAAAATCATCCTGCAGGAATTGCTAGATCTTTGAGGTCAGAGGTGAGAGCTTTTGCTTCACTCCTGACCTCAAAACCCATACCAACATGTTGGTGAGAAAATCTGTGTGGAATGACGGGTAATTTATTTAGAAAGATAGTTGTTAAGTACCCTTTATTTAGTTTTTCATTTTCTTATGATGATATGCATTGTTTTATAATGTGCTGAGAAGTTCCTTAGGACACCTCATTACTTTATAAATATAAGCTGTTGGAAAACAATTTTTTTTGTAAAATATCTATACTGATAATTTTGTGAGGGATTTGGAAATCACCAGCCTTTCTGGCACTGAGGACACTGTCGTATTGGATGTTTCGCTATACAGACGAACCAACACGGTTGCAGATGGTACAACTCTGTTTTATTACTATCAATAACAGCATCTGTAAACTTATGACTGTGGTTCGTTCTTTACCCTTTAACCTGTGGACCCAGCCCTAACACTATCTTAGAGAGGCACTCAGCACATGGTGTATGTCTGAGTGGCTTGCTGTGAGCTCTGTGCCCTGAGCTGTCTCCTGCTGGAATGAGCGGGAACTGTGGTGTTCCCCGTTTTATAGTGCGTGTGCTCTTGCTTGTGATTGGCTGTGATGTTGTGTGTGTGTTGATTGGTCC
Source organism: Scyliorhinus torazame (assembly GCF_047496885.1). Lineage (NCBI taxonomy): Eukaryota > Metazoa > Chordata > Chondrichthyes > Carcharhiniformes > Scyliorhinidae > Scyliorhinus > Scyliorhinus torazame. The sequence goes on along the minus strand of NC_092711.1, from coordinate 221,643,401 downwards.
ATTGATCTGTCCATCAGTGTGTATGTGTGTTTGCACCATGATGTTTATCTGAATATCATGACATCCCCCTTTTTTACAAGAATATGTTCCTATGTGGTAATAAATATAGATGTGTACTGAGTGCAGCTGAATGTGTGTGTGCAATATCTACAACATGTACATAAGGCTAAACTATATACATAGGAAGGTGTCAGGTGCAACATAGCAACGAGTTTGTACCATAAACAAAACAAATGTAATCATCAAACATCAAAAACGAACTCCTGTAACGACAAAAAGAGAATCATATTAACATTGGGCTCACTGAAGTATTATGCCACAATGTTCAAACAGGCTCATAAGTCCAGCCTAGTAGGTTAGCGACGAATTCGGGTTGACCGCCTCAAGGGTGGGTCAGGATCCACCGGCTGAGGAATGGGCCTGGCCACAGGCGACAGAGGAATAGGAATGTGGCAAGAAGCTCCACGATGTCGACATCAGGAACAACAGGAGGGCGTGGCACCGGTGCATGATCACGTAGCGAGCACAGAAGCAGGCGAAGAGCCCAGCGATTACGCCGGTGAATAGAGCCATCAGGCATGCAAACCAGGAACGAGCAGGGAGCCACGCGTCGGAGAACTTCGGCAGTTGCCGACCAGCCACCCTCTGGTAGGTGGATGCGGACGTTGTCTCCAGGCGCCAAGGCAGGAAGATCAGTTGCCCGAGTGTCATGTGCCACCTTCTGCTGAGCACGCTGCTGTCGCATCCTTTGCAGTACTGGAGCATGGTCGGGTGTAGGAACAAGAATGGATGGCACAGTGGTCCTGAGGGCGCGGACCATCAACAGCTGGGCTGGTGAGAGGCCAGTGGACAGTGGGGCTGAGCGATAGGCCAGCAGGGCTAAGCAGAAATCCGATCCGGCATCAGCAGCCTTGCAGAGGAGCCGCTTGACGATATGGACGCCCTCTTCCACCTTGCCATTTGACTGGGGATGCAGATGGCTGGACGTCACGTGTGTGAAGCCATACGAAGCAGCAAAAGAAGACCATTATTGGCTTGCAAAACAGGGCCCATTGTCCGACATGACAGTAAGCGGAATGCCATGGCGAGCGAAGGTTTCCTTGCATGCCCTGATGACAGCGGACGATGTCAAATTGTGCAGGCGTATGACCTCTGGATAATTCGAAAAGTAATCTATAATGATGATGTAGTCCCTGCCAAGCGCATGGAAAAGGTCCACACCGACCTTCGCCCAGGGGGACGTTACCAACTCATAGGGCTGAAGCGTCTCAGGGGGTTGCGCAGGCTGAAACCTTTGGCAGGTGGGGCAGTTGAGCATCATGTTGGCAATGTCGTCGCTGATGCCCGGCCAGCATACAGCTTCTCGGGCCCGCCGCCTGCACTTCCCAACCCCAAGATGGTCTTCGTGTAATTGTTCGAGGACCAGCCTGTGCATGCTGTGTGGAATCACAATCCGGTCCAACTTTAGGAGGACACCGTCAATGACGGCAAAGTCGTCCCGGACATTGTAGAATTGTGGTCACTGTCCTTTGAGCCACCCTTCCGTCATGTGGTGCATCACACTTTGTAGAAGGGGGTCAGCCGCCGTCTCCCGGCGAATACGGGCCAGACTTGAATCATTAGCTGGCAGATTGGCCGATGTGAAGGCCACATGCGCTTCGACCTGACATACGAACCCATCCGAATCGGGCGGTGTGCTCACTGCTCTGGACAGGTCATCCGCGATGATGAGGTCCTTTCCCGGGGTGTAGACCAGTTGGAAGTCGTACCTCCGGAGCTTGAGAAGAATGCGCTGGAGGCGAGGGGTCATCTCATTCAGGTGAACTGAGGGAGACCATACATGTAGTCGTGGAACGTATCTATGCCGGTTAACAAACCCAGGCACTCCTTCTCGATCTGCGCATAGCGCTGTTCTGTGGGGGTCATGGCCTGCGAGGCATAGGCGACCGGGGCCCATAATGCAGTGTCATCCGTTGCAGGAGTACCGCCCCAATGCCGGACTGGCTGGCATCAGTCGAGATCTTCGTATCTCGAGAGGTGTCGAAGAATGCCAATACCGGGGCTGTGGTGAGCTTAATCTTGAGCTCCTCCCATTCCTTCTGGTGTGCGGGCAGCCACTGGAACTCCGTGGTCTTCTTCACTAGGTGGTGAAGAGCCGTTGTGTGGGTGTTTCGCTATACAGACGAACAAACACGGTTGCAGATGGTACAACTCTGTTTTATTACTATCAATAACAGCATCTGTAAACTTATGACTGTGGTTCGTTCTTTACCCTTTAACCTGTGGACCCAGCCCTAACACTATCTTAGAGAGGCACTCAGCACATGGTGTATGTCTGAGTGGCTTGCTGTGAGCTCTGTGCCCTGAGCTGCCTCCTGCTGGAATGAGCAGGAACTTTGGTGTTCCCCATTTTATAGTGCGTGTGCTCTTGCTTGTGATTGGCTGTGATGTTGCGTGTGTGTTGATTGGTCCATTGATCTGTCCATCAGTGTGTATGTGTGTTTGCACCATGATGTTGATATGAATATCATGACAGACACCAAGGAGCTTGCTTCAAAAATTCATTGGGAAAGGTCAATTGAAGACACTTTGCGAAAACAACTGTTTATATACACAAGGTCTCAAATATCCTAAAATCCCTTTGATGTCTCAACCAACCATTGACTTCCAACGCACTCATTCCTCAATTATTGAATAGAGCCCAAGGGTACTTGTATGTTTATCCAAATATTTACATCACTGATATGGTTAATGACTCTGTGGGCTCATTAGTTTTAATGAGTGCAAGATGACTGCCTCCTTTAAGGTCACAAGTGCTTGGGAACTTTGAACAATATAAAGCTAGCTCCCAGAGCAATGACCCTTCATCCTTATTAATGAATCTTTGTTCTCACACATCATCTGCTATCCTCTCCGACTCCCAGTGTTGATGTCATGCTATTGCTTTAACAAAGATTGATTAGTTTGTTGATCATGTTACCATTGTCTTGTTTAAAAAACATATTCTAACGCAGCTTCAGCCTTCTTTGGAATACAGTGTGAAATATAATGATAATATTGTTATCCCCATGGTGATTATTTTCGGTTGTAAGCCCTAATGTTGCAATAAAATGCTTTGTGAATTTATTAAGCCTGTTTGCTTATAGATGAACATAAAATAATAAATATCCTGCAGTAGATACGAGGGTGAATCACTTTAACTTTGAAAGTGATGAGATGGAATTTCGAGAAAAGCTAAATTGGCTCAAAACAAATAAATTCCCAGGTAGTATTTATTGTGGAATGCTGAGATGGGATGCGTGGGGGTGGAGATCTGTAAAGCTTCAGTTATTTCGAGAGAAAGCCATGCGAGCCATCTCCAGGATCATCATGGACATGTCTCTCGGCAGAATACACAACGCATGCATCTGCCAAAGTCACTGACCGTGATAGAAATGACTTCCTGCTGTGCATCAGGGTTAGGATGCAACTCTTGTAATGTTTTCATGCGAAGCAGAAAGGCCATCCTCGTAACAACATCCACACTGCCTACCCAATTAAGAAACAACAGTCTCTAGGTTTGATTGACCAGGCACTCTCCGGCATTCCCACACAGAATGCAGAAGTGAAATGGAACACACTTTGAGCCAGTGGTTAGAAAACCGCGCTCTGAACGTATGGGGAAGAAGAGAGGAAAAATGCTATCTGGGTTGAAGCTAACATTGCTGTAATGGAACCTGTCATAGAACCATAGAAAAGTTACAGCATAGAAGGAGGCCATGTAGCCCATCTTGCCCATGCCAGCCTGACACCCAGTTGCCCTTCTAATCCCACCTTCCTGCACCCAGTCCATAGCCCTGTAGCTTAGAGCATTTAAGGTGCAGATCCAAGTACCTTTTAAAAAAGCTTAGGGTCTCTGCTCCCACCACCAACATGGGCAGTGAACCCCAGACTCCCACTACTCCCTTGTAAAAAAGTTTTTTCTCACGTCCCCCTCTACATTTTCTGCAACTTATCTTGAATCTATGACCCCAGTTCTAGAATTCTCCACCAAGGGAAACAACTTTATCCTGTCCACCCTATCTCGTCCCCTCATAATTTTGTACATCTCAATTAAGTTATCCCTTAGTCTTGTTTGTTCCAAGGAAAATAACCCCAACCTACCCAATCTCTCCTCGTAGCTGCACTTTTCTAGCCCTGGCAACATTCTTGTTAACCTCCTCTGCACTCTCTCCTGAGCAATAATTCATTCCTGTAATGTAGCGCGAGAACTGCACACAATATTCCAGTTGTGGCCTCACCAGTGTTTTATGCACTTACAACATGATATGCTTACTTTTATATCCTATACCTCTGCCAATGAAGGAGAGCATTCTATATGCTTTCTTAACAACATTGGGCGGGAATTTCTCGCACTTGGCGCGATAGCCCGACGCCGGCTCCAAGAGCGGTGTGAACCACTCCGGCGTCAGGCCACCCGGAAATTGCGGAATCCTCCGCACTTCCGGTGGCTAGACCACCGCCGGAGGGGTTGGCGCCGCGCGAACCACCGCCAAAGGGACGGCGCGAGATGGCGCATGCGAAGAACCGCCGATGTGTTTCCTGCGCATGCGCAGGGGGTTTCTTCTCCGCGCCGGCCATGGCGGAGCATTACAGAGGCCGGCGCGGAGGGAAAGAGTGCCCCATGGCACAGGCCTGCCCGCAGATCGGTGGGCCCCGATCGCGGGCCAGGCTACCGTGGGCCCCCCCACTTTGTGGCCAGGCCACCGCGGCCCCCCGGGGCTGGATCCCCCCCGCGCACCCCCGAGGACTCCACTAGGCACCCTCTAAGCCAGGTCCCGCCGGGATGGGCCATGTCTATTTCACGCCGGCGTGACTGGCCGAAAATGGGTGGCCACTCGGCCCATCGGGGCCCGGAGAATTGCCGGGAGAGGGGGGGGGGCCGTGGCACGGCCCCCGACCAGCGCAGCGTGATCCCACCCCCGCCCGAAAACCGGCGCCTGAGAATTCGGCAGCCGCCATCGGAGCGGCGGGGCAGGATTCAAGCTGCTCCCTGACGATTCTCCGACCTGGCGAGGAGTCAGAGAATCCTGCCCATAGTGTCTTGGATTACTTCAAGCGTTCTTTTTGATTCGGACACAATGTAATTAAGAGAACAATGATAGAAGTTTGGCAACTCTACTTTATTGATAAGAATGCTATGATATAAGAATATAATACAAAAAAAAAATGAGAAGAATACAACTCAAAAATCTCCCATCCATCAGCTCATCGGGGAACCCAGTGTCAACGGCAGCTTCGAGATTCGGCTCCTGGCACCTGTCACGACTCAGGTCCGAGGTGAAGTCCAACGAACAAGCAGAAGAACCTCATAGTTATACAGTGGAGTAAATAAGTCAAATAGATAAGATAAGCAGTTGGGAAAGTCAACAAGATATATGAGAACGCCTGAGTCTGGACACCTGGTGCTTTATGTCCCAGTCAACATCTTGGCCCTGGAAGGCTGCCAAGTATCCTCACAGTGGACAGAATTAACCCATCCCTTACAACGTGTCCACTTGAATCGCTGCCTTTAAGGATCTGTGTACTTGTATTTCAAGATCTCTCACTTCATTTACCCCTCTTAGTATATTCTATTGTGTACTCACTGTAACTGTTTGACCTCCCGAAGTGCATGACCTCACACTTCTATGTTTTAAACTCCATCTGCCACTTTATCACCCACCCTACAATCCACCTATATTGTTTTGGAGATTATAGTTATCCTCCATACTGTCCACCAGTCGACCAATCTTTGTGTTGTCTGCAAATTTCCCAATCATGCTCCCCGTGTTCACAACTAAATCATAAATTTTTAACACAAAACAGTAAGGGTCCCAACATCGAGCCCTGTGGAACAGCACTTGAAACAACTTTCCAATTGCAAGGGCAGTCATCAACCACTACCCTTTGATTCCTATTGCGAAGCCAACTTTTTATCCAGTTTGCCACATTGCCCTTAATCCCAGGGGCTTTCACTTTCTTGACCAACCTGCCATGTGGAACTTTACCAAACGCCCCGCTATAGTCCATGTACACCACATCCACCATGCTATCGACATCAATGCTTCTTGTCACTTCCTCAAAGAATTAAAATTTGTGAGGCAAGACCATCGTTTAACAAATCCATGCTGACTATCCCTGACTAGTCCATGCCTTTCTATGTGACAGTTAATCCTATCTCTCAGGATTGATTCTACTAATTTGCCCACTGACTAACTGGCCTATAATTATTCGGCATTTCCTTTGATCCCTTGTTAAACAATGGAACCACGTTTGCCTTTCTCCAGTCCTCTGGTACCTCCTCTGTGTCTAGTGAGGATTGTAAAATCATCCTCAGAGCATCTACTATCTCCTCCCTGATCTCCTTCAGAAGCCTCGGAAACAATCCATCTGGCCTTGATGACTTATCAACTTTCAAGGATTTCAATCCTTGGAGTACTTCCTCTCTCTTTATGATGATCCCATCCAGTATCTCACAGTATTCCTCCTGAACTACTATATCTGCATCATCCATTTCCTTTGTAAACACAGAGACAAAATATTCATGAAAATCCTTTCACACAGTCTCTGCATCTAAACACAAATTACCAACTTCATCTCCGATAGGTCCCACTTTTTCCTTCATTAGCCTTTTACCATTAATTTATTGGTAAAACATCTTTGTTTTTAAAAAAATATTTTTATTTGCCAGTTTCATAATTTTCACCATAAAAAAGAGAAACAGAAACAAAATCAACCCCAACAATATTTTTAAAAACAGCTGCCCCCCCCTCAACATCGCCCCCCCCCCCCCCCTCAACAGTCAATGGTAACAAATTCCCAAAAGTGCATAATAAACAAATCCCAAGAATTGTAAAATACTTTCCTCGCTCTCAACCATCAGCTCTTCTTCTGGGTAAAAATTCCAACAGGTCCCCCTGCCATGCCGAGGCACAGGGTGGAGAGACTGACTTCCACATCAGTAGTACCAGCCTAGGAGCGATCAGCGAGGCGAAGGCTAAAACATCTGCCCCCGCTCCCGCCTGCAACTCGAGCCAGTTCGACAACCTAAAAATGGCTTCTAGGGGTCCGGGCTCCATATCCTTGTGCAAGACACCCGAGATTGTGCTAAATACCGTCCTCCAAAACCTTTACAGCTTTGGGCAGGACCAAAGCATATGAATGTGGTTTACGGGCCCCCTCCCAGAATCCCCCCATCCACTTCCTCTTGCAAGCACCTTTCCCAGTATTGATCCCATTCCCCACCTTTCACACCTGAAACGATCCTTTCACACATCTTCTCTACTGAGTAGAACTACACTCCTGTATGCTTCACCCAATGCCTGTGTCTATGTATTTACATTGTGTATTTAAGTATGTCCTATGTTTTTTTGTGTATTTATGTATGCCTTATGTTTTTTTTCAGATATGGAATGATCTGTCTGGACTGTACACAGAACAATACTTTCCACTGTACCTTGATAACCGTGACAGTAAAACAATCACCAAACAACAAAACAACTATGAGCCCGGAATGGAAAACCTAACTCATCCAACCCTTCCTAAGTCTCACCTGATCCTTCACCCTCAGATGGGTCTCCTACAGTATTACCACATCGGCCATTAAGCTCTCTGTAAAAACCCTCAGCCTCTTCACCGCCCCCCCCCCCCCCCAACCCCCTCACGTTCCACATTACTATTCAACCGGGAGTCTCTCACCCCTCCTCCCATCCCTCCGGCCCTTCGGGCCTGACCCGCCCTGTCCCTTTGTTACCGTTGAATCCCTTCGCCCTCCCCCTCCCCCCAGAATCTCCCCATCCGCTTCCTCTTGCAAGCACCTTTCCCAGTATTGATCCCATTACCTCACCTTTCACACCTCCCAGGCCCACCGAAACCTGTTCGACCAGGTTCCAACGACCGTGGCTCCTCCCCCACTACACTCCCAGTCACAACCTTCGCTTGCGAGTGTGGAGGCCCATCCCCAGGCCCCCCTCCTCCCATTCCACTCCCTCATGGCCCAGTCCCTGAAACAAAGACAAACTAACAAAACCAGTGCACAAACCATGGCCCAGAAATCCCCCATAATCCCAATGCCCAATATAATTGGAACCAACTGTAGCCTATAACAAAGGTAAATTACCCTTTCCTATCAACCAACCCAAAAACCCAACTGCTTCCCCAACAAATACAAAGCTATTTGAAATGAGAAATAAAGGCTGAGCACGGCCCCCCTCCCTTCAGTCCAAGTTCGAATCCCAGTCCCGTCTCTCATTTCAGGCCCGGTCCTTCGGCCTTCATGAACGCCTCCACCGCCCTGAAGTAGAAGTCTCTCGAGTTGTAGCTCACACTCAGCTTCGCCGGGTAGATCACGCCAAACCTCACACCATTACTGTAGAGTGCTGCCTTCACTCGTCTGAAGGCCGCCCGCCTTCTCGCCAGCTCCACCGTTAAGTCCTAGTATATTTGAATACCAACTCCTTCCCACTTCACCTCACACCTTTGCTTCACCCAACTCAGGACCTTCACCTTGACATGAAACTTGCGAAAGCAAATTATAACCGCCCTTGGCGGCTTTTTTGCCTTTGGCTTGGGCCTGGGCGACCGATAAACCCTGTCCAGTTCATATCGGGAGGGATCTTCCCCTTCCCCCAACAACACAGCCAGCATCTTGATGAAACACTCAGTTGGCCTCGAGCCCTCCATCCCCTCAGGCAAGCCCACAATTAGTAAGTTCTGCCACCTCGATCTGTTCTCCAGGTCCTCCACCTTGGCTCTGTGTCCTTGGTTGGGCTCCACCACCCTCCACGGCTCCTCACCTATCGAGGTGAACTGGTCATTATGTTGTCACAGAACTTCCTCCACCCCCTTCAACTTCTGTCTTTGGTCCCGTGCCTCGGCCGATGTCTTCGACATCGCTGCCTTCACCGGGGCCATCGCCTCCTCCACCTAGTCCTTCGTCGCAGCAATCATATCCTTCAGCAGCACCTCCATGTGTTTGGCCAATTGCCTCTCAAACTCTCCAGTGATCACCCTGGTCAAAGTCTCTACTGCGGCGAAACCCAGTGATCCAGCCTCCACCATCTTTCCTGCTGCCAGGCTGACCTTTTCACACAATGGCGAACTTTCACTTGCCCCCCTTCTTTCCAGCAGATTTTTTTGGGATCTTGAACATTCCCCACCTTCATGATGCCTTCCTGCACCAGCTTGTTCAAAAACTGCCCCTAGAACCGGGCATTAAACTCCAAAAACCAGAGCCTCGAGCAGGACTCAATGTGCGACATCCATCTACATGCCGCCACTGGAGGTCCCTCCACCTTTGAGTTTTCTTTAACTTTACTTGCTAATCTTTTTCATGCCCTCTCTTTGATTTCCTTATTTCCTTTTTGATTTTGTTCCTGCACTTTCTGCACTCGTCCCGACTATCTGTAGTGCTTAGTTCTTTATGTTTATCGTACGCTTTATTTTTCTGTTTGGTCATCCCTTGTATTCGTCTCGAAAATTGGGGTGTGGGGGGGGGGGTCTACATTTGGCAGTATCACTCTTATTTCTGGTGGGGATATGCCTAATTGTCCATTTAGGATCTCTCCTTTTATTACTTCCAACTAGTTTTCCACAGATTTATTCTTTAGTAATGCTGGCCAGTCCACCTCAGCTTCTCATTTCCACAAAATTTGCCTTCCCTCACAGTACAAATTTTTTACTCCTGATTTATCTCCGTCCTTTTCCATGGTGATACTGAATCTAAACTGAATTGTGATCACTATCTCCAATATGGTCGGCAACTGTCCCTTCACCTACTTGCCCTTCTTCGTTCCCCAAGACTAGGTCTAGAATTGCATCTACTCTCGTTGGGTTTGTCACTAATTGGTTGAAAGAATTTTCCTGGACACACTGCATGAATTTTTCTCCCTCAGTTCCCCTTATGTTGTTCGATTCCCAGTTGATATTGGGAGAGTTAAAGTCTCCTACTATTAGTGCCCTCTTGTTCTTACAGGCAGAAATTTGCCGATGTTTTTGCTCTTCTCTCTCCCTTTCACTATTTGGGGGTCTGTAGTCTTCTCCCAGTAGTGTGACTGCCCCTTTTTTTATTTCTAAGTTCAACCCTTAGAGCTTCATTTGTTGACCCATTTAGGATATCATCTCTTCTCACAACTGGGGTGAGATTCTCCGACCCCTCGCCGGGTCGGGTTGGCAGGCCCCCACCCCCGGCGATTCTCCGGCCTGGATGGGCCGAAGTCCCGCTGCTAGAATGCCTGTCCCGCCGGCGTGGATTAAACCACCTCTCTTGCCGGCGGGAGAAGGCGGCGCAGGCGGGCTCTGGGGTCCTGGGGGGGCGCGGGGCGATCTGGCCCCGTGGGGTGCCCCCACGGTGGCCTGTCCCACGATCGGGGCCCACCGATCCGCGGGCGGGCCTGTGCCATGGGGGCACTCTTTTCCTTCCGCCTTCGCCACGGTCTCCACCATGGAGGAGGCGGAAGAGACTCCCTCCACTGCGCATGCGCGGGGATGCCGTGAGCGGCCGCTGACGCTCCCGTGCATGCGCCGCCCGGCAATGTCATTTCCGCGCCAGCTGGCGGGGCACCAAAGGCCTTTCCCGCCAGCTTGCGGGGCGGAAATCAGTCCGGCGTGGGCCTAGCCCCTCAAGATTAGGGCTCGGCCGGTCAAGATGCGGAGGATTCCACACCTTTGGGGCGGCGCGATGCCGTACCGATTTGCGCCGTTTTTGGCGCCGGTCGGAGGACATCGCGCCGATTACGGAGAATTTCGCCCCTGGAATTGATTCTTTAGCTACTCCCCCTCCTTTTTTTTATCTCCCCCCCTGTCCTGTCTGACAACTCTGTTTCCAGGGATATTGAGCTCCCAATTCTGCCCCTCCTTCAGCCAGGTTTCCGTTATAGCAATGACATCCTGCTCCATGTGTCTGCCTGTTCTCTTAACCCGTCTGCCTTGTTTGTAATTCTCCTTGCATTGAAGTATAAACACTTTAACCCACCATTCTCCCTTGCTGGGCACTTTTAAAACTTTGTTTCTCCTGTAAATACAAGCCTATCACAACATCTTCCACATCACAAGCTAATGTTCTACCTCCATTTTCCTTATCTGAATTTGACCTATCTGATCCTACTCCTGGGATCCCATCCCCCTGCCACACTTGTTTAAACACTCCCCTACAGAACTAGCAAAAGCCTCCACAAGGAGATTGACCCCAGCTCTGCCTGGGTGTCACCGGTCTGGTTGTACAGGTCCCACCGTCCCCAGAACCAGTCCCGGTGCCTCAAGAATCTGAATCCCTCTCAGCTACACCAATTTTCCAGCCACAAATTCATCTAATTTATCCTTCTATTCCTGTTTACTCTCACGCTTGGAACTGGGAATAATCCTGAGATTATTGCATTTGAGCTCCTGCATTTTAGTTTATATCCTAACTTCCTGTACTCAGCTTGCAGATCCTCATCCCTTAGTTTTCTTATGTCATTGGTACCAATGTGTACCATGACCACTGGCTATTCACCTTCCCTCCCAGAATGCCCTGCAGCCGCTCCATGACATCCCGGACCCTAGCACCAGCGAGGCAACATGATTCACATTTACAGCCACAGACGCGTCTGTCTGTGCGCCTAAATAGTGAATCTCCTGTCACTATAGCCCTGGCACTAATTTTTTTCCCATCCGTCTGAGCAAAAGAGCCACCCATGGTGCCATGGATTTGGCTGCTGCAGCTTTTACCTGAGAGGCCACCCCACCCAACAGTATCCAAAGTGGTATATCTGTTTGAGAGGGGGATGACCACATGGGACTCCTGCACTGCCTTCTTGAGTCTGTTACAGTTCCTGATGCTTACCCATTCCCTTTCTGCCCGTGCAATCCTCATCTGCCGTGTGACCACTTCGCTAAACATGCTATTCACAACTTCCGCACCATCACGGATGCCCAACAGTGAGCCCACCCGCAGCTTCAGCTCTGGAATCCGGTTAGTTGGAAACTGCGTTGGGACACACCGTCTGCGAAGTGTCCATCATTTCCCTCATTGTGCAGGAGGAGCATATCATGGGTCTAACATCTCATGCCATGATGTCCTCCTGATTAAGTTAGTTACTCCCTGAAAAGAAAAAAATAGGGTCCTTATATACGTTAGCTAGGAACCTTGTTTCTTACTTAACACTTCTATTGTAATTGTCGGGTACTAATCTATATTCCTTTTTATTTATTTATAGTCCTAAGTATTTAGTAATGAATTTGACTTTTTAAATCCATTTAAAATGACCAATTCATTTTTGTTCCAATTAAGGGGCAATTTAGCATGACCAATCTACCTATCCTGCACATCTTTGGGTTGTGGGGGTGAGACCCATGCAGACATGGGGAGAATGTGCAAACTCCACATGGACAGTGACCCGGGGCTGGGATTGATCCTCGGCGTTGTGAAGTAGCAGTGCTAACCACTGTGCCAATGTGCCGCCCTGCAATGAATTTGATTAAAAGATTGAAAATACTCACCAGGACCTACTCACCAATCAGATGCTTTGTTTGGTCCCACGTTAATTTCTGAACCGGAGTTTCTATTTATCCTTCTCCTCTCTCACTCTTTCAAACGCCTGGCTCCTCTCGCTCTTACTCCAGCTTCTCTGCTCCTTGTTATTACAGAATTTATCAATGTACTCACCCACTCTTTTGATTTCCTGGTTCTGCTTTCAGAGTCACTTTTCCTTTGCCTTCCAAGCTCAGTTCCCTTACTGTTATGTTTTTCAGTTATTTCAGTTGCAGCTTTTTAGACACAGCCCCTAAAATCAGTTATTCACCATCCAATCAGCTTACCACTTCCCTGTGATGCCACTGCTGATTTCTTTCTTCAAACACAGCGCACTGCTTGAACAGCTCCTGAACCTCATGAAAGCTGCCCCCCCCCTCCCCCCCCCCCCCCCCCCCCACGCTCTGCTGCCTGTCGTTGAAGTCATGAATATTCAAATTCCTCCAACACAGAGAATGCTCAGCATATGTATGGGTGGATCAAAAATGTAATAGGTACACCAGCAAAGAAAATGGCCACCGCAATAAACAGTGGGAGAGATGGGTTGAACAAAATCTTGAGTGCCAACTCTGAACATGGTCACTGACGCAGCTTTAGACGTCACATACAGCCCATCTGCCATGCTCGAGCTGGATGTCAAATGCACAGTAGAGGAGTTCAGCAAAGAGAATGACTTGTTTGCCATTGGCAAAGCTCTACATGATGACACTATACTTTCTGAACTCTGAAAACTGAAACCAAGCACAGGAAACCAACAATCCTGCAGCACCTGAATGAGCTTCTCTGTCTGTGTTGGAGGAAGAGGGCAGTGCTCAAAAGTATTTGTGATGCAAATATTTGACCCTGTCGAAGAACAAAGGTGACCCTCAGTGATTGCAACAACTATCAAGACATCGCCCTGCTGAGCATTATGGGAAAGGTATTTGCCTGTGTTGCAGATCCTGCAGGTCGTGTCTGAACGCATTTACCCCAAATCCCAGTATGGCTTTAAAACCGGAAAATCTACAATTGACATGATCTTCTCAGGCTGGTAGCTGCAAGATAAATGCCATGAACAAAGGAGACCATTATATATTCATTAGTCTCATCATGACATTTGACCATTGAGCAAGAAATTGAAAAGAATTGGCTGCCTGCCATAACCTGCTGCTCAGTGTGATCCCCTCTTTCCATGACAACATGGTGGGTGAGGTCAGCCATGACACAGCAATATCAGAACTCTCTTAGACCTTCAGTAGGGTCAAGGAGGGTTGTGTTCTGACACTGAAACTCTTCGGCATATTCTTCTTTTTGCAGCTGTCATATGCATTCAGGTCATCTTTAGATATGCCTAATTACATACAGAACCGTAACCGATCTGAAAATCCCCCTGAGTGGGGTAGGGGAGGCATCGGGCGGCCCATCTGCACTTGGGTTTATTGAGGTCCTTAATTTGGCCAATTAATGGCTAAGTAAGAGCCACATTCCACCCCTTGCAGGGGTGTGGGGGATCAGGAGGTCTTAGGGGGTAAGGGTGTATCCCATGACCAGCCAGAAGCCTGGCAGCCTCCTTTATGGGTTCCCTGAGATCATTAGAGATGGGATGACCATCTCGCCTTAAAGCAATTAATGCTGCTCTCTGTTTTAAATTGGGACAGCATTCAGGGGCAGGTACCCAGACTTTTTAGCGACAGAGGGGTGGAGTGGGAGGGGTGAATGTGTAGGGGGCATGGACAACATCGTCCTAAAAAATCTAGGCCATAATTGTGGTACAATATCAAATGCTTAAATCATTGGTGATGGTTTTCTTGCCTTTTTATTGGAATTGTACAGTCAGCATCCATTTTCTAGGTCCCATTCCATTTTTTATTTTACAAAATTCGAGAATGGTAATAACACAGGCGAAGGCCACTTGACCCGTTGAATCTGCCCCAGCTCTCTATGAGAGCAATTTATTTAGTTCCCTTTCCTTTCCCTTTCCCCATAGTTCTGCAAGTAGCTCAGTGGGCAAGGCAGCTGGTCTGTGATGCAGTACAAGGCCAGCAGCGCGGGTTCAATTCCCGTGCCACCTGAGAATTCTGAATTCTCCCTCAGTGTACATGAACAGGCGGTGGAATGTGGCAACTAGGGGCTTTTCACAGTAACTTCATTGCAGTGTTAATGTAAGCCTACTTGTGACAATAAAGTATATTTAAGTTCCTTCCTGTTCAGGGGTTTATCCAATTCCCCTTTGAAAGCCACGCATGAAAGCAAGAGAATTAAGATCCTGGGAGAAATTCTCCGTTATCGGCGCAAAGTCCGCCGACCGGTGGCAAAAACGGCGCAAATCCCACCTGCATCAGGCCGCCAAAAACGTTGCAAAGTCTCTCCGTCCCGGAATGGGCTAGCAGCGACGTGACGCTATCCGCGCTGGTTCACGTAGCCGCATGGCGTGACGGCTCATTAAGGACGCGCTGCTCCCCCCACCCGACCAGAACACCCGACCGGATGGCCGCCCGCCACTCAGCCCCGAGGTTCCAGTCTCGTGACATTGAGGCGCTCCTGGACGCAGAGGAGGGGGGCCCTGTATCCCGGGCACGGCCGCAGAGTTGCCCCATGCCACAGCCGGCGTCTGTGGAGGGAGGTGGCAGAGGCCGTCACCGCTTTGGCCCTGACACCACGGACAGGCACCCAGTGCCACAAGAAGGTGAACGACCTCGTCAGAGCAGCCAGGGTGAGCCTCCCCCCCCCCCCCCGCCCGATGTCCATATCCCCCCTCGCCCATATTCCCCATATCCCCCCTCCCCCATACCCCCCATATCCCCCCTCCCCCATATCCTCCTCCCCCATAACCCCCATATCCCCCCTCCCCATATCCCCCATATTCCCCCTCCCCCATATCCCCCATATTCCCCCTCCCCATATCTCCCATATCCCCCTCCCCATATCCCCCGTCCCCCATATCCCCCCTCCCCCATATCCGCCTTCCCCCATTTCCCCAAGTGAATCCAGCCCTAACCTTAACCTCTGCAATACACGCGCAACCGATGGCGTGCATTCATATACCTGTCTAACACTGTTGCCTTTTACCCCTGCCCCCCCCCCCCCCCCCCACAGGAGAAACGCGCACACAACACCAGGGAGCATGTGAGGACTGGAGGAGGCCCCGCTGATGAGAGGCCACTGACCGAACATGAGGGATGGGCCCTGGAATTGGCTGGCGGACCTGAGGACCGGGAGGTTGCTGATGCAGAGGTCGGGGGCCCACCAGCAAGTGAGCCACCGACAGCCCATCCCCATATCCCCCCTCCCCCATATCCCCCTCCCCCATATCCCCCCTCCCCTATATCCCCCTCCCCCATATCACCTGATCACTGCCTGCGTGTCTAACCATGCATGCTTCATTGTGTATCGCAGGAGCAAACGTCGAGGCACCCATCCCCTCAGATGCAGACCGCTCGCATGATGCCCCTCGGAGACCACACGGGACGGAGAGACCCGGACCCTCTGGCATTCGACGCCCGCAGGATGCCCCTTGGAGACCACTGGAGATGGAGAGACCCGGACCCTCTGGCATGCGACGCCCGCAGGATGCCCCTTGGAGAGCACTGGAGATGGAGAGACCCGGACCCTCTGGCATGCAACGCCCGCAGGATGCCCCTCGGAGACCACTGGAGATGGAGAGACCCGGACCCTCTGGCATGCGACGCCCGCAGGATGCTGCTCGGAGACCACTGGAGATGGAGAGACCTGGAGCAACAGGGAGACGACGCCCCCGTCTTGTGCGGGTGTGACGACCAGGCGTGTGCCACCCAGCGATGAGAGGGGCAGCCACAGGCCCCCGTCACAGCCGAGCCACGAAACCACTACCCAGGACACCACTACCCAGGACACCACTACCCAGGACACCCATACCCAGGACACCACTAACCAGGAAACTGAAATACAGGACAGTAACACAGGTTGGATGGGCGGAGACGAACTGCCACCCCAAAGTACCATGGACTCAGAGTGGGACGATGCACACGACACAACACCACTGCTGTCACCAACACCCTCCACCATCGCAGAGACGCTCACCTCGGTTGGGCACTTTAGTGATGAGGCGTCTGGTACACTCACCGGTACAGCAGGTGGAGGTAGGAGCAGCAGAGGGGCCGGGCGGTCGGATGGCAGCCCAGCCCAAGCGAACATCTGCCGCCCAGATGGATCCCGGGTTCCTGGAGTTACCACACCCACCCATAGATCCGATGCAACCACCGAACCAGAGACGAGCGAAGAGGGTGACGGCCAGCTTGCGGCGGCTGCAGTCGCAGGTGGAGGAGTCCACCTGCGTCCAGGAGCTGGGAGTGGTGCCGGTCATGCGTGCCACCCAGGGCGACACCACACAGGTGGCGTCCGCGGTGGAGGCAATGGGTGCGACGTGGTCAGACATGGGGAATGGTTTGCGAGGCCTGGGGCTTTCCGTGCAGGCGGCGTCTGTGGCCCAGGACATGACTGCCCTCTCACAGGAGGCCATGAGCCAGCGCCAGTGGCAGGTGGCAGAGGCGCTCAACGCCATGGCCCAGTCTCAGCAGGCCATAGCCCAGTCTCTGCAGGCCATGGCCCAGTCTCAGCAGGCCATAGCCCAGTCTCAGCAGGCCATGGCCCACTCTCTGCAGTCCATGGCCCAGTCTCTGCAGGCCATCGCTGAGGGCATCGGCGCCACTGCCCATGTGCGAGCCGGCGTCGCACAATTACAGACAGGGTTTGCCAATCCCCTGAGCTCCATGGCTGCAAACCTGCAGACCCCTGTCGATACCAGCACGGGCCTCCAGGACTGGCAGCGCTAGATGTCGGGGGGGCGTCGGATGGCGAGTCCGTTCGCATCCCCCACCCATGTAGAGGCCTGGGGGCCATCGGGCACCCCGAGGGAGGAGGAGGTGGTGTGGTCCATCCCGGGCCCCCCTGTAGGGGAGGTCCCGGTACACTGCGACACCTCGGACTCCCCCCCCCCTTCCGTCCCAGGTGCATCGGGTGGGCAACGGGCAGGACAGGCTCGCAGCTTGCCATCCCAGTCGCCCGGGCCGCAGCCTGGCCCATCTAGGCCAGGACGCCCCAGGAAACGGCCGCCAAAGGGATCCCGTGTCAGAGGGCAGGAATCCAGTTCTGCTGTACCGTCTGGGGAACCACGTAGACGTAGTCATACGGTCCGTCAGGCCAAACAATTAGACACTGAGTAAGTTGGCATGGGTGCAGGGCACAGATGAGTTTTAGGGGCTAGGGCACGTGCATGAACTCCGTTCGTTATTAAAGTCAATGTTACACCTACATTGCTGCCTTTGTGCTCTGTCCAAAGCGTGCGGGGGTGTCATGTACGTTGAGCGCAAGTGTGTGTGTGAGGGGTGGCCTCACCTTAGCCCCAGGTGAATCTGCCCCCTTCCCCCTGGGCCGCCATCAACATCCCCCCCGGGCAGAGGACGGGACCGTGCGCTGCAGTGTCACAGCCGCATGCAGGGATGGTCCGGGTGGATGGTGGTACTGTGGCCATGGGTCAGACATAGTCCAACGATGTGGAGCCAGGAGCTCATCGCAGGGCGGGTTGTCATCATCCTCCATGGCCTGCAATAGACACGCGTCCACCAGCAACTGTGTGAGCCCGGCCGTTGTGCCGCAGGTGGATCGGAAATGGGGGGGTGGTGTGCATGCGGGTGGGGTGGGTGGGGTTGGGCAGGGGGGTGAGGGTGCTGGGTGGGTGGATGGGTGGGGGGGGAGGGTGGTCAGCTGTTGCCATGGTGTGCGGTCTGTGGCCATGCTACCCGATTCCCACGCCCATCTAGTCAGTGAAGCGGGCGGCTATCAGCCTGTCCCGTGCCCGCTGGCCCAGCCGGTAACGGTGGACAGCCACCCACCCGTGTCTAGCCCGTCTGCCCTGACCATTGCCCCCATCCTCCTCATCTGGGGAGGACTGCGTCTCTTCCTGCTGCTCCTCCACTCCGCCCTCCTCTGCCTGCGGCACATCGCCCCTCTGCTGGGCAATGTTGTGCAGGACGCAGCACACCACAATGATGCGGCCGACCCTATCTGACCGATACTGGAGGGCGCCCCCAGAGAGGTCCAGGCACCTGAAACGCATCTTCAGCACACCAAAGGACCTCTCTATCACTCCCCATGTCACTACATGGGCATCATTGTAGCGGTTCTCCGCCTCATTGCGTGGCCTCCGTATAGGCGTCATCAGCCACGATCGCAATGGGTAGCCCCTGTCGCCCAGCAACCAGCCCCTCAGCCGGGGATGGCGTCCCTCGTACATGCCGGTGATGTATGACCGCGACAACACGTATGAGTCGTGTACACTGCCCGGGTAACGGGCGCAGACGTGCAGGATCATCATGCGGTGGTCGCAGACCACCTGTATGTTCATCGAATAGGTCCCCTTCCTATTGGTGAACACGGCCCTGTTATCTGCAGGTGGCCGCACGGCGACGTGCATCCCATCAATCGCGCCCTGGACCATGGGGAACCCGGCCACGGCAGAGAAGCCCACGGCCCTTGACGGACACGGGGAGAGGGTGTCCCCCGCCAGTGTCACGCGGTGACAGGTGCGCCAGCAGGTGGCAGATGTGTGCCACGGTTTCCCGACTCATCCGGAGTCTCCTCCTGCCTTCTCGGTCCGTGAGGTCCTGGTATGACTGCCGGGGCCGGTACACACGGGGCGCACTCGGGTGCGTCCGTTGCCGCGGGGCCGCGACGTCCTCCTCCCCCTCCTCGTCCTGTCGGTCAGGTGTCCCTCCAGCCTGGTCGGCTGCCGCCTGCCCCTCTGCGGCAGCCTGCGCCACCTCTCTGGCACGCTCCTCCTCCTCCTCATCCAGGGCAATATGGACATTAGTGGCTGATCGGAAAACATGACGGCCTGGTTGGGGGGGGGGGGGGAACGACGGCATGCCATCATTGCCCATACCCCCTCCTCCCCCCAGCCAGATGGCATGGACCGCATGGGTCCGACTGTTGGAGTCTGGCACCTGGCCAGGTGGACCAACTCACTTGCCCCCCCCACCCCCACGGCCCTCCCCGGCACGGACCCCGTCGCCCCATTCCCCTCCCGGGCACGGACCCCCCCCATCCCCCTCCCCGGCACGGACACCGTCCTCCTCCCCGGCATGGACACCATCCCCCTCCCCAGCACAGACCCCATCCTCCTTTCCGGCACGGACCCCATTGCCCTCCCCGGCACGGACCCCATCTCCCTCACCGGCACGGATCCCCAAATCCCCCTCCCCGGCACGGACCCCATCTCCCTCCCCGGCATGGACCCCCCCCCCATCCCCCTCCCCGGCACGGACCCCATCCCCCTCCCCGGCACGGACCCCATCCCCCTCCCCGGCACGGACCCCATCCCCCTCCCCGGCACGGACCCCCCCATCCCCCTCCCCGGCACGGACCCCATCCTCCTCCCCGGCACGGACCCCATCCCCCTCCCCGGAACGGACCCCATCCCCCTCCCCGGCACGGACCCCCCCCATCCCCCTCCCCAGCACCGACCCCCCCCCATCCCCCTCCCCGGCATGGACCCCATCCCCCTCCCTGGCACGGACCCCCCCCCATACCCCTCACCAGCACGGATCCCATTCTCCTCCCCGGCACGGACCCCATCCTCCTCCCCGGCACGGACCCCATTCCCCTCCCCGGCACAGACCCCCCCCCCATCCCCCTCCCCAGCACGGACCCCATCCTCTTCCCCGGAACGGACCCCATCCCCCTCCCCGGCACGGATCCCATCCTCCTCCCCGGCACGGACCCCATCCCCCTCCCCGGCACGGACCCACCCCACCCCCCACCCCCATCCCCCTCCCCGGCACGGACCACATCCTCCTCCCCGGCACAGACCCCATCCCCCTCCCCGGAACGAACCCCATCCCCCTCCCCGGCACGGACCCACCCCATCCCCCTCCCCAGCACGGACCCCCCCCATCCCCCTCCCCGGCATGGACCCCATCCCCCTCCCTGGCACGGACCCCCCCCCCATCCCCCTCACCAGCACGGACCCCATCCTCCTCCCCGGCACCATCCCCCTCCCCGGCACGGACCCCATCCCCCTCCCCGGCACGGACCCCATCCCCCTCCCCGGCACGGACCCACCCCACCCCCCACCCCCATCCCCCTCCCCGGCACGGACCACATCCTCCTCCCCGGCACAGACCCCATCCCCCTCCCCGGAACGAACCCCATCCCCCTCCCCGGCACGGACCCACCCCATCCCCCTCCCCAGCACGGACCCCCCCCATCCCCCTCCCCGGCATGGACCCCATCCCCCTCCCTGGCACGGACCCCCCCCCCCATCCCCCTCACCAGCACGGACCCCATCCTCCTCCCCGGCACCATCCCCCTCCCCGGCACGGACCCCATCCCCCTCCCCGGCACGGACCCCATCCCCCTCCCTGGCACGGACCTCCCCATCCCCCTCCCTGGCACGGACCCCATCCTCCTCCCCGGCACGGACCCCATTGCCCTCCCCGGCACGGACCCCATCTCCCTCCCCGGCACGGACCCCCCAATCCCCCTCCCCGGCACGGACCCCATCCTCCTCCCCGGCACGGACCCCATTGCCCTCCCCGGCACGGACCCCATCTCCCTCCCCGGCACGGACCCCCCAATCCCCCTCCCCGGCACGGACCCCATCCTCCTCCCCGGCACGGACCCCATTGCCCTCCCCGGCACGGACCCATCTCCCTCCCCGGCACGGACCCCCCAATCCCCCTCCCCGGCACGGACCCCATCTCCCTCCCCGGCAAGGACCCCACCCTCCTCCCTGGTACGGACCCTCCCCATCCCCCTCCCCAGCACGGACCCCCCCCACCCCCCTCCCCGGCATGGACCCCATCCCCCTCCCTGGCATGGACCCCGCCCCCCCCCCCCATCCCCCTGACCGGCACGGACCCCATCCTCCTCCCCGGCACGGATCCCATCCTCCTCCCCGGCACGGACCCCATCCCCCTCCCCGGCACGGACCCCATCCCCCTCCCCGGCACGGACCCCCCCATCCCCCTCCCCGGCACGGACCCCATCCTCCTCCCCGGCACGGACCCCATCCCCCTCCCCGGAACGGACCCCATCCCCCTACCCGGCACGGACCCCCCCCATCCCCCTCCCCAGCGCCGACCCCCCCCCCCCATCCTCCTCCCCGGCATGGACCCCATCCCCCTCCCTGACACGGACACCCCCCATCCCCCTCACCAGCACGGATCCCATTCTCCTCCCCGGCACGGACCCCATCCTCCTCCCCGGCACGGACCCCATTCCCCTCCCCGGCACAGACCCCCCCCATCCCCCTCCCCAGCACGGACCCCATCCTCTTCCCCGGAACGGACCCCATCCCCCTCCCCGGCACGGACCCCATCCCCCTCCCCGGCACGGACCCCCCCCCACCCCCCCCCCCATCCCCCTCCCCGGCACGGACCACATCCTCCTCCCCGGCACAGACCCCATCCCCCTCCCCGGAACGGACCCCATCCCCCTCCCCGGCACGGACCCCCCCCATCCCCCTCCCCAGCACGGACCCCCTCATCCCCCTCCCCGGCATAGACCCCATCCCCCTCCCTGGCACGGACCCCCCCCCCCACCATCCCCCTCACCAGCATGGACCCCATCCTCCTCCCCGGCACCATCCCCCTCCCCGGCACGGACCCCATCCCCCTCCCCGGCACGGACCCCATCCCCCTCCCTGGCACGGACCTCCCCATCCCCCTCCCCGGCACGGACCCCATCCTCCTCCCCGGCACGGACCCCATCCTCCTCCCCGGCACGGACCCCATTGCCCTCCCCGGCACAGACCCCATCTCCCTCCCCGGCACGGACCCCCCAATCCCCCTCCCCGGCACGGACCCCATCTCCCTCCCCGGCACGGACCCCACCCCCCTCCCTGGTACGGACCCTCCCCATCCCCCTCCCCAGCACGGACCCCCCCCACCCCCCTCCCCGGCATGGACCCCATCCCCCTCCCTGGCATGGACCCCGCCCCCCCCCATCCCCCTTACCGGCACGGACCCCATCCTCCTCCCTGGCACGGATCCCATCCTCCTCCCCGGCACGGACCCCATCCCCCTCCCCGGCACGGACCCCATCCCCCTCCCTGTCACGGAACCCCCCCCATCCCCCTCCCCGGCACGGACTTCGGCCCAACCGGACGGGAGAATATCGGCAGGCCCAAAATCCATTGCCTTGCGCCCACCCGCGCCATTCTCCGAGATCTGCGGCGCCACTGACGCCCCGCCGACTTTTCTCCCTTCGGAGACTTCGGCGGGCGGCGGGGGCAGAATTCACGGCGGCCAACGGCCGACCCGCTGGGGGGTCGGAGAATCTCGCCCCAGGTGTTTGCCATTCAGCCCCTCAAGCCTGCTGTGTCATTCGATAAGATTGTGGCTTGTTTCCTGTAACAGTTGACTCCCTTGTCGATCAAAAATCTATGGACTTCAGCCTTGAGTATACTCAATGACCTCCACTGTACTCTGATGCAGTGCTTTCCAGATCCTAAGTATTCCCTCATGTAACCGTTGGTTCTTTTAACCAATTACTTTAAAGACGTATCCTTCGATTCTCGCCCGTCACCAATGAAGACCGTTTTATTTACTCCTGGGATCTGAATAATGCCGGCAAGGCTGCACTTGTTGTTCATGCCGAGATGATTGGCTCCCATACAGAACATGAAGAGTCAACCACATAATTAGGGCTAGAGTTATAAGCAGGTCAGAACATATAAAGATGATTATCAGGAAAGATAGTAAACAGTGGCAGACATTTATGGAGGTAATTCATGGCGCTCAGTAAAAGTATATTCCAGGAGAGAGGAAAGATTGTAAGAGAAGGCTAAACCAACCATGGCTAACCAAGGACGTTAAGGAGAGTATTAAGTTGAAAGAAAAAGCATATAAGGAGGCAAAAGTCAGCAAGAGCCCCAAAGATTGGGATAAACTCAGAATCCTGCAAAGGAGAAATAAAAATATAATGGCCCATAACCTCTGGGTCCCCAGCCTCCTTATGATGCACTGGGAATCCTTATCGGAAGTCCCCACGAAAGGCTGTTCTCCAGAACAGCAAACGTCCTCGGGACATTTGGGTGGACTGGCAATCATCGAAAGAAACGATTCAAATCACTAACTTTGGATGGTTCTGCCTGTTTCACCCTGATAATTTCTCTGGAAGAGTTAGACGAGTTGGGCGCAGGTGGCAGAGGCCGTCAGTGCCACGACCAACACTGTCTGGACCGGCCAGCAATGCAGGGAAAACTACATGACCTCCTCAGGGCGGCCAAGGTGAGCAGGCAGCACTGTGCCCCTGGCACCAACCCCCGCCCCACACTCCCGTAACCCTGTCACCCTCAGCCAGAGTGCATGCGAACCCCCGCCTTGCGCCACATGCCAGCACTTATATCAGCCTCCATGGCGGGGTGCCCTGGAACTGAAGCCACCCACCCCCTGGGTTGCATGCGTCGGACTGTCTAACACTGTGCATTATCTGTTCCCAAACCCCCAGGAGAAGACAGCTTATTACTGCTGGGAGTGGGAAAAGACTGGAGGAAGACCATCGGACCTGCAGCCCCTCATTGTGGCAGAGCAGAGGGCCCTGGTCATGGTTGGCAGGCCTGAGGAAAAGGCAGTCACCGGGGCGGAGATCGGCGTCAGGTGAGGAAGTGAGACCTGTCATGATATCCACATTAACATATCATGGTGCAATCACACAAACACACTGATGGACAGGTAGTTGGACCAACCAACACACACACAACATCGCAGCCAATCACCAGTGAGAGCACACGCACTATAAAACAGGGAACACCACAGTTCCCGCTGATTCTACCAGGAGATAGCTCAGAGCACAGAGCTCACAGCGTGCCACTCAGACACACACCATGTGCTGAGTGTCTCACCAAGATAGTGCTAGGGCTGGGTCCACAGGTTAGCTGGTGAAGTACGAACCACAGCCAGAAGTTAATAGTTATTATTGTACAGAATAATAAAACAGAATTGTACCATCTACAACCGTGTTGGTTTGTTTGTGTATCGGAACACCCAACACGACATGACCCTGCTGAGTTGCGGTTCCCTGTAACACATTTCTCCACCCCCCCTCACACCACCCTCACACCACCCTCACCCCCACATCACCCTCATACCACCCTCACACCCACACCTTCACACCACTCCACACCACACCGCATCTTCAACCCCGCTCCACACCCCCCCACTCCTCATGGTCTAACCATGCATCTTGTCTTGTGTCTTGCAGGAGCTGCTGGTGATGGGGCGGATTCATCTGGTGTCCCCCGCTCTCAGCCACAGCCAGAGCCCCAGGTGCCGCGCACCGACACGGACCGTGGCCCTGGAGCACGCGTTATGCGGCCTCCGTGCCTGCCCAGGCTCCATACCCTGTCCATCCTCTCCTTCTCCTGCATCCTCCTCGTCGAGGGAGGCCTGTCATTTATCCTCCTTCAGCATGTCGCCTCTCTGCGAAGCTGTGAAGGATGCAGCAGGCCGCCATGATGCGGATGATCCTCCCAGCGCCATACTGAAGGGCCCCTCCAGAGCTGTCCAGGCATTGAACCGCATCTTCAGGAGGCCAATGCACTGCTCGATCATGCTCCCGGTCACTGCATGGGCGCCGTTATAGTGGGCCTCCACTTAGTGTGTGGCCTCCGGATAGGCGCCATCAGCCATGACCGCAGTGGATAACCCCCAGGAGACAACCCCTCAGCCAGGGGTCTGCCTGGAGAAGGCCAGGAATCTTTGAATGTGCCAGGATGAAGGCGTTGTGCACACTGCCCGGGTATCAGGTGCAGACGTGCATGATGCACAGCTGATGATCACACACCAGCTGCATGTTCAGTAAGTGGAACTCCTTTCAGTTTGTGTAGAGTGGCCTGTCACCTGGAGGGCAACATGCATCCTGCTGAACACCTCCTGGACCCGGGGCACCTCGGCGATGGCAGCGAACCCCGCTGCCCGGGCACCCTGGTGGGCACGGTCCACATTGAAATGGATATATTATGCCAACTAGGCACAGAGGGCCTCTGTGATGGCACGCAATCACTTGTGCACCGAGCTCTCTGAAATCCCAGACAGGTCCCCACTCGGCGCCTTGAAGGAGCCCATGGCGCAGATGTTCAAGGCAACCATCACCTTGACGGCCACAGAGAGCGGGTGTCTTTCTCCATTCTGCCACAGTACCAGGTGTGCCATGATTTGGCAGATATGTCGCACTGTCCCCCTGCTCAGCCTGAATCTTCGACGGCATTCCCGTCCCCGGTCTCGAATGACAGGCGCTGCAGATACACATGAGGCTTCATGTGGTGCCTCCTTTGCACCTCCCCCTGCTCCTCCTCCTCCTTGGCCTGTAGGGCTGTCAGCTCTCCATCCTCAGTGGTTGCCTCCTGTTTCTCTGGCACAGGCTCTACTGCTGCAGCTTCCTCCTCCTTGAGCAGCTCCAGCTCATACAGGTGCAGGATATCCCCCAGGGTAGTGGTGACTAGCAGGAAGGCCACCATTGCTGTTTGTATTTCAATATCCATTGGCTTCAGGGGGAGAAAGGTCGACAGGTTAACATGGTGCATACCCCCATGCCCAACCAGGTCCCCCGGGCTAAACGGTGACCCCGGCTGGCACTGTGGACCCTGCTCCCACACCTCTGGACCTGGCAACCATCCCTGCTGCCAGGGGTATCGTCAGCTGGTGCTGCCCTTACCAGTGATATGCTCCACGGCCCCCATCCGGCGTCCCCTTTAGGGGCTACTGTTGGTGTTGCCCTTGAGTAGGCCGCGTGATGCCCTGCCGGAGGGGGGCAGCCGGTTTGGGGGCGACTAGTATGGCGGAGGGTGGGGCCTGCGATGCAGGGGTGGGAGCACCCATACAGCCGGTGCCACTCTGCAGAACCAGGGGCCGAGGTGGGTGGTCAGTGGGGTGCACAGCAAGGTGGCTGCCTTGCAGGCCGCAAAAATGGCGGTCCATGCCTGTACACTGCCCCAGCCCCAAGGCCCATCCCCTGGTCACCACCACCATCCCTTCCCCTCTCCGGCCTTGACAGTGCCTCCCACCCTCAGCCTGGTCAGTGTCTAGCCCGACAGCCCATGGTTGCGCCTCACCCTGTTCTACCTCCTCTCTCTCCCTCATCAGCCAAATTATAAAACAACAAGTGATACTTGCCTGTGCAGGTGGAGAATCGCGGAGGCCCAGGAGAGTACCGGGTCGGGCTCGCTAATGATATGCCAATAATATTTCCTGAATGTGCGGAATGGGACTGTTGAGGCACCAGAGAATCGTGATTTGGTGTGAACCAAGTGCACGCCACGATTTCGGCATAAAAAACGATTCTCCGCCCAATCGGGTTTCCCGATTCCGGCATCGGCTGATGGAGAATCTCACTCAGTACATTGGCATGGTTAGAGAATTGACTAATTGGTATAAATCAGTGAGTGGAGATAAGAGGTTTTTTTTCAGGTTGGCGACCTGTAACTAGTGGCATTCCTCAGGTATCGGTGCTGGGATCACTGGGATTAAAATTTACTGCCGCCAAATTTGCAGACGGCACAAAAATAGGTGGAAAGTGAAGTTGTGAGAGGAATTCAGACAATTTTCTAAGAAATATTGGTAGGTTACGGACGTGGGCAAAAATTTGACGTCTGGCATATAGTGGTGGAAAATGTGTAGTTGTTCATTTTGGAAGGGAGAACAAAGAGCAGAATATTATTGAGATGGAGAAAAACTGCAGAAAACTGCAAAACAAAGGGACTTGGGGGTACTTGTGCACAAAACGCAGAAGGATGGAACACAGGTGCAGCAGGTAATCAGGAACGCTAATGGAATGTTGGTCCTTATTTCAAGGGCGTTTCGGAATTCTCCAGTCATTGCGATTCACTTTCTCCCGAGCAACACATCCATGCCCACGGGATTCCCGACGAACGGGTGGTCACAATGGGAAATCACATTGACAAGCGGCAGGAAGATAGAATCCCGCCACCAGCAAACTGCGTGCCACTGAGAAACATGCGGCTGGGGAATCGGACAATCCTGCCCATTATTTCATTGGAGGTGGTTCAAAGGTTCACTCGGAAGATCCTGGTGTGGAGGGATTGTCTTATGATCAAAGGTTAAACAGGTTGGGACCCTACTCAATAGAATTTAGAAAAGTGTGGTGATCTTATTGAAACATAAAGGATTCTTAAGGGGCTTGACAGGGTAAATACTGAGAGGATATTTCCCCTCATGCGAGAGTCTAGGACCCGAGGACATAGTCTCAGAAGAAAGGGTGCCAATTTAAGACTGAGATAAAGAAAAATTTCTTCTCTCAGAGGGTTGAGAGTCTTTGGAACTCCTTGCCACAGAGAACTGTGGGGGCAGAGTCCTTGGGCAGGATTCACCCCTACCCGGTGGGGCAGGGCGGTCCCGGCGGGACGGAGTGGTGTGAACCACTCCGACGTCCTCGCACCTTTAGGGGCTAGGCCCGCCCCGGAGTGGTTGGCGCCCCGCCGGCTGGCGTGGAAGGCCTTTGGCGCCGGCCGGCATGAGTCCGCGCATGCGCGGGAGCGTCAGTGGCTGCGGGCGTCATCCCCGCGCGTGCGCAGGGGGGGGGTTCACCTACGCGTCGGCCATGGCGGAGTCTGATGGTCGGCGCATACGAAAAGAGTGCCCCCGCGGCACAGGCCTGCCGCGGATCGGTAGGCCCCGATTGCGGGCCAGGCCACCGTGGGAGCACCCCCTGGGGCCAGATCGCCCCGCGCCCCCCGCCCCAGTACCCCGTAGCCCGCACGTGCCACCAGGTCCCGCAGGTAAGGGACCTGGTTCAATTTACGCTGGCGGGACTTGCATAGAAGCAGCGGGACTACGGCCCATTGCGGGCCGGAGAATCGCCGGGGGTGCCTGCCGACCGGCACAATTCCCGCCCCCGCCGAATATCCGGTGCCGGAGAATTTGGCGGCCGGCTGGGGCGGGTTTCACGCCACCCCCCGGCGATTCTCCCACCCGGTAGGGGGTCGGAGAATCCCGCCCCATGTGTATATGTACGGCTGAGAGAGGTAGATTCTTGATCAGTAAGGGAATCAAAGGTTATTGAATGGAGGAGCAGGCTCGAGGGGCCAAACAGCCTACTCCTGCTCCTAATTCTTATGGTCTTATAATAAGAATTGTGCAGGCTTTGTGGCCTCCTCTTCTTATTCTAGTCTACAAATTATCGGGTTAATTGAATTTTATAATGCAAAGTAGGAGTTGAACTCCAGTCCTATGGCTGACTAGCACAGGACCATATTCACCCCACTGGTCTAGGGCGGTGATGCACGATCAATTGCACAAAGACTAAAGTTGGGTACAACTGTGGCTTTATTACAGTCAGATGCGTGGCCTCCTGCTGCAGCTGGCGAAATGGCAGGGCACTGGAGGTCATGCATATTTATACAGTTCTAGTGGGTGGAGCCAGCCAGCAGGGGCTACCAGCGAACCTGTAGTGCAGGTCCTACATTACATCTCCTAATACAGTGGTTCACCACATTCACCCCCTGTTAAAAATGAGTCCGGCGGGGGTGACGTGAAACTATATACAAGTAGTGCAATTATGTACTGTGGTAAGAAAAAGAAAAAAGGTCCAAGTTGACGGTCCGGAGTCCGTCAAAGGTTCAGCCGGTCCGGTGCTTTGGTGCTTCGTTGGGAGCGGCGTAATGGTGGCGGCGAGGCCGGTGCTGGCTATGATGGAGTTGGCACCGATGGCGGTGGTGGCGGTGCTGATGCTGGCCAGTCATCGGGGAACTCTGGGAGCGTGCCAAAGTCCTCTTCGTCCTCTTGTGCGGAAAAGAGGGGGGTGGTGGTCTGGTGGGGTCAATGTTGGCGGGCGATGGGAAGGGGGGGTGCGCATGGGTGAGGGGGGGGGGTGTAGGGGTGGAACCTGACGATGCCAGGTCCCTGTGTGAGACAGTGTCTTGGCGGCCGTCGGGGAACTCCATGTAGTCATCTTGAGGATTGGCATGGAGCAGGTGAACCCTGTCCACCAAGGGGTCCGCCTTGTGGAGTTGGACGTGCCGACGGAGAAGGACCGGTCCTGGAGTAGCAAGCCAAGTCAGGAGCGACACCCCGGATGTGGACTTCCTGGGGAAGGTAAAAACACGTTCATGGGGTGTGTTATTAGTGGCGGTGCACAATAGTGACCGGATGGAGTGTAGAGCGTCAGGGAGGACCTCCTGCCAGCGAGAGGATGGGAGGCTCCTGGACCATAGGGCCAGCTGGACGGTCCTCCAAACCGTCCCATTCTCCCGTTCTACTTGGCCATTTCCCCGGGGGTTGAGGCTGGTCGTCCTGCTTGAGGCGATACCCCTGCTGAGCAGGAACTGACGCAGCTCATCGCTCATGAATGAGGATCCCCTGTCACTGTGGATGTAGGCGGGGAAACCGAACAGAGCGAAGATGGTGCTGAGGGCCTTGATAACAGTGGCAGACGTCATATCAGGGCATGGGATGGCGAAGGGGAATCTGGAGTACTCATCGACCACACTGAGAATGATCGTGTTACGGTCGGTGGAGGGGAGGGGCCCTTTGAAATCCACGCTGAGGCGCTCAAAGGGGCGGGAAGCCTTCACCAGGCACGCACGGTCTGGACGGTAAAAGTGCGGCTTGTACTCCGCACATACCTGGCAGTCCCTGGTGACTGTCCTACTTCCTCGACGGAGTAGGGCAGATTGCGAGTTTTGACCAGATGGTACAATCGAGTGACCCCTGGGTGACAAAGGCTGTCGTGTAGGGCCTGGAGTTGGTCCACTTGTGCGCTGGCACATGTACTTCAGGAGAGGGTGTCTGGGGGTTCTTTGAGTTTACCGGGGTGATACAAAATCTTGTAATTATAGGTGGAGAGCTCGTTTCTCCACCGCAAGATTTTATCATTTTTGATCTTGCCCCGCTGTGTGTTATTGAACATGAAGGCTACCAACCGTTGGTCCGTAAGGAGAGTGAATCTCTTACCGGCCAGGTAATGCCTCCAATGCCGTTGCTTCAACGATAGCTTGGGCCTCCTTTTTGACCGATGAGTGTCGAATTTCAGAGGCATGAAGGGTGCGGGAAAAGAATGCCATGGGTCTGCCTGCCTGGTTTAGAGTGGCGGCAAGGGCGACGTCTGAAGCGTCGCTTTCTATCTAAAAAGGCAGTGACTCGTCCACTGCGCGCATCCCGGCCTTGGCAATGTCTGCTCTGATGCGGGCGAAAGTGTATTGTGCCTCGGCCGCGAGGGTGAATTGGGTGGACTGAATGAGTGGGTGGGCCTTGTCCGCATAGTTTGGGACCCACTGGGCGTAGTAGGAAAAGAACCCCAGGCAGCGTTTGAGGGCCTTGGGGCAGTGGGGAAGGGGAAGGTCCATGAGGGGGCGCATGCGGTCGGGGTCGGGCCTGAGAAGTCCGTTTTGGACTACATAGCTGAGAATTGCTAACCGGGTCGTGCTGAACACGCACTTCTCTTTTTTATAGGTCAGGTTGAGAAGAGTGACAGTGCGGAGGAATTTATTGAGGTTGGCATCGCGGTCCTGCTGGTCATGGCCGCAGATGGTGACACTATCTAAGTACGGAAAGGTGGCCCGCAAACCGTTCTGGTCGACCATTCGGTCCATCTCCCTTTGGAAGACCGAGACCCCATTTGTGACGCTGAAAGGGACACTAAGGAAGTGGTAGAGGCGACCGTCCGCCTCGAAGTCCATGTATGGCCAATCCGACTTCCGGATGGGGAGCTGGTGGTAGGCGGATTTCAGGTCAATTGTTGAGAAGACCCGGTACTGTGCAATCTGATTGACCATATCAGATATGCGTGGGAGGGGGTATGCGTCGAGCTGCATGTACCGATTGATGGTCTGGCTGTAGTCCACGACCATCCTGTGTTTCTCCCCTGTTTTAACCACTACCACTTGGGCTCTCCAGGGGCTGTTGCTGGCCTCGATAATACCCTCCTTAAGCAGCCGCTGGACTTCGGACCTGATGAAGGTCTTGTCCTTGGTGCTGTACCATCTGCTCCTAGTGGCAACGGGCTTGCAATCCGCAGTTAGATTGGCAAAAAGGGAAGGGGATTCGACCTTGAGGGTTGCGAGGCCGCAAACGGTAAGGGGGGGGGGGTAAGGGCCCGCCGAGTTTGAGGGTGAGGCTCTGGAGGTTGCACTGGAAGTCCAGGCCCAACAAGAGTGCAGTGCAAAGATTAGGAAGGACATAGCGGCAGAAGTTACCAAATTCTATGCCCTGGACAGTGAGGGTGACTGTACAGAAACCTCGAATCGGGACGGAGTGGGATCCAGAGGCTAGGGAGATCCTTTGATTGGCCGGGTGGACCGCGAGGGAGCAGCGCCTTACCGTATCTGGCTGTACAAAGCTTTCGGTGCTCCCAGAGTCCAGCAGGCACGAGGTCACGTGGACGTTGATTTTCACCGTCGTCGACGCGGTGGCCAGGTTGTGCGGGCGAGATTGGTCCAGCATCACCGAAGCGAGCTGCAGGTAGCCGTTGGATGCTTCGGCTGGCGAGCGTGTGCGGTTCCAATCTCGGGATGTCCGGAGATCCTGTGGGGGACAAGATGGCGACGCCCATGGTGCGCACATTGCGGGGTCGGGACAAGATGGCGGCGCCCATGGTTCGCACATTGCGAGGTTGAGACAAGATGGCGGCGCCCATGGGGCGCACATGGCCCCGGGAGGAGAAGATGGCGGCTCCCATTGTGCGTCTGGCGTGGGGGAGGAGGCAATAGCGGGCGCGATCGCAGCTACTGCGCGGGCCTGGCATACAGCCGCAATGTGGCCCTTTTTACTGCAGGCTTTACAAACGGCAGTGCGGGCCGGGCAGTTTTGGCGGGGTTGCTTCTGCTGACCGCAAAAGTAGCAGCAGGTCCCCCGGAGTACGTGGATCGGCGTGCGGCGCGGGAAGGCAGGGCCCTGGCTGAGGAGGTCATTGGTGGGGTCCAGGAGGGGTAAGAAGGGGCAAAAGGGTGGGCAGCGTGGCGGGAGGGGTACGATTGCACATTACGGGATGCGACCATCATGGAGAGCGCCAAGGTTTTCATCTCCGCCAGTTCGAGCGTGGCCCCTTCCAGTAATTGTTCTCGGATGCGGTCCGATGCAATCCCCATCATGAAGGCATCGCGCATGAGGAGGTTAGCGTGTTCGGCAGCCGTAAAGGCCTGACAGTCACAGTCCCAGACGAGTGGAATTAGGGCCCGCCAGAAGTCTTCGATGGACTCACCAGGTAGTTGCGAGCGGGTGGCGAGTACATGCCTGGCGAAGTGCGTGTTCGCCTTCTGCGCGTAGTGTTCCTTAAGGAGTTCCATTGCTTTTGTGTAATTCGTGGCGTCTTGGATCAACGGGAACACGTTGGAGCTCAGTCTGGAGTACAGGACGTTTATCTTCTGAGCCTCCGTTGGCTCAGGGTCCGCAGCCTTGATGTAGGCCTCAAAACATGCTAGCCAGTGAGTAAAGTCTTTTCTGGCATCGGGCGAGTGCGGATCCAGCTGCAGGCGATCGGGTTTAATTTTGATATCCATTCTGTGGAAAATCTGACTGTAATAAATTGATGCACGATCAATTGCACAAAGACTAAAGTTGGGTACAACTGTGGCTTTATTACAGTCAGATGCGTGGCCTCCTGCTGCAGCTGGTGAAATGGCAAGGTACTGGAGGTCATGCATTTTTATACAGTTCCTAGTGGGTGGAGCCAGTCGGCAGGAACTACCAGCGAACCTGTAGTGCAGGTCCCACCTTACATCCCCCAATACCGTGGTTCACCACAGGCGGCACGTTAGCACAGTGGTTAGCACTGTTGCTTCACAGCTCCATGGTCCCAGGTTTGATTCCCGGCTTGGGTCACTGACTGTGCGGGGTCTGCACGTTCTCCCCGTGTCTGAGTTGGTTTCCTCCGGGTGCTCCGGTTTCCTCCAACAAGTCCCGAAAGACGTGCTTGTTAGGTGAATTAGACATTCTGAATTCTCCCTCCGTTTACCCGAACAGTGTGGCGACTAGGGGCTTTTCATTGCAGTGTTAATGTAAGCCTACTTGTGACACTTATAAAGATTATAATTATAATGACCGGACTGAATCAGGAGGATAATCAACACATTGGACCAGGAAGATGACCACAGCACAAATTCAGGACCAGTATTTTACATTCTCGTTGAAATTGTGAGCAAAGGAACATACTTAATTATTTTTAGATTGAACCAGACATGTTTAAAAAGACTTCATAAGCAACATATTACTTATTCAAGGTGTGCTAACTGAGGTGTTGGGTGCTCTGAGGTACAGACGAACCAACAAGTTTGCGATTGGTACAACGCAGTTTTATTCCATTCAACTATTTACACATCTGACTTGGTACTCAGCACGTTGTGACTGTATGAGTGTCTTGCTAATGAGGTCCTGGCCCTGTGCTGTCTCCAGATGGTCTGCCCAGGAAGTGTCGTGTTTCTTGTCTTATACTGTGTCTGCTCTTGTCTGTGATTGGCTGTCGTGTTATGTGTGCTAATTGGTCCGTTGGTCTGTCTATCATTATGTATGTGTTATGATGTATGTTTGAATATCATGACATCCCCCTTTTTTACAAGATTATGTGCCTACGTGGTTATAAATATAAATGTGTCCTGAGTGCAGCTAAAGGTGTGTGTGCGTAATATTTACATCATGTACATGTGGCGTAACTATATACAAGGGGTGATGTCAGGTGTGACATGCTAACGAGGTTGTACCATAACAAAAGAAGAACAACGTTGAAATTTGGAAAGATCAAACGAGGCCTGGAACGATAAAACAGTGACATGTTACAAAACAGTAGTTGCTAAAGTTTGACGTGTGAACAGTCTCATAAGTCCAGTCTAGTAGGTGGCGACGAATTTGGGTTGACCGTTAGGGTGGCACTCCATTCATCGCCCGGATTGATGGTGTTGACCCGGTTCGCATCAATGACCGCAACACGGAAGGCGTCTTGGTCATCTGTGTCGTCGATTTGGATGTCGTGATGTGGAGGCTGAATGGTCCGCACGTTCCTGCGGGGTTGTTGGAGATGTGGAAGATCAACAGGTTGAGCCGCTCGACAGTAGGCAGCGTAGTGGCCCATCTTGCCACAGCGTAGGCATTGTCGGGTTTTTGCAGGACATTGCCCTTTTAAATGTGCAGCTCCACAGTTGCCTCACGTCATGACGTCATGGCGTTCGTTACGCCACTGCGCAGTTCGGTCTTGCGTCGGGCGCGCCTGCGCAGCACGTCCCTCAGTGTTGCCGTAGGTTTTGGCGCGCACAAACGCGGGAGGCCTCAAAAAGCACGCGAAACGGCGCCCTCGTCCGGGCCGCGGGCCGGGAGAAACTCGATTGCCTGGACGCGTTCGGCCTCGTGGGCGGCCTGGCTTGCCGATTCGATCGCGTGGGACCCCCTCCGTGCCGATTCGGTCGCCTGAAATTGGGCATAGCGGCTGGTCGCCTTCTCATGCAGGACACAGGCTTCAACTGCAGATGCTAAGGTCAGGCCTTTAATTTTTAGAAGCTGCTGGTGTAGGCCACTGGAGGCAACGCCAAAAACGATCTGGTCCCGGATCATGGACTCTGAAGTGGTGTCGTAACCGCAGGACTGTGCGATTATGCAGAGGTGCGTCAGGAAGGACTGAAAGAGCTCATCCTTACCTTGCAGGCGCTGCTGAAAGACATACCTCTCAAAGCTTTCGTTGACCTCAACGTTGAAGTGCTTGTCGAGCTTGAGGAGGACCGTGTCATACTTGGCTTTGTTCTCGCGTTCCGCGAACACCAAGGAGTTGTATACATCGATGGCGTGCTGACCTGCGGTAGTGAGGAGCATGGCAATCTTTGTTTCGTCCGAGGCGCCCTGTTTTTCATTGGCTTGCATGAAGAGTTCGAATCGCTGCTTGAAGAGCTTCCAATTTGTGCCCAGGTTCCCAGCGACTTGCAACGGCTGCGGTTTGTTGCGGGTGTCCATGGCTCAGGATGGCAGATTTGCCGGTAGGTATCGATTCACTCCTGGTATCATGAGGTGTTGGGTGCTCTGTGTGCTAATTGGTCCGTTAGTCTGTCTATCATTATGTATGTGTTATGATGTATGTTTGAATATCATGACACTAACAAGTGCAGAAACCATTTTCTGCATAGTAGGGTCCTTCAAACTGCACTGAGATAAATGACCATTTAGTATTTATTTTTGGATGATGTTGGTTGAGGAATGAATTTTGGCAGGAAACCAGGAGGATTTATGTTTCTTTTTCAAATGACTTGATGGGATCGTTGACCTCCTCTTGAACCAGCAGCGTCGACCTCTGCTTAATGTGTGACCTGAAGGATGACCCCCTTCCACAGTTCAGCGTTCCTCCAGTCCAATACTGAAATCAGTCCAGATTACATGCGGACGTCCTGTGTCGGGGCTTGAACCAATGACTTCCTGATTGCAATCAGCCAGCTGAATCAGGCCAATACATTGGGCTGAATTTTCCCATGGGTATCAGCAACCCGACATTGGGATCATTTCTGCACTCTGAGCCCGTGTTCGCTGTCCAGTTAGGGATGACAGACTGATTCCAGGAGTAGGCATTCAGGACAGTGTTGCCCACTGCAAGAGAGGCTGGCGGCCCTCACTGAGTGGCCAGTGGAAGGGAGAGGGCAGCACGGTAGCATTGTGGATAGCACAATTGCTTCACAGCTCCAGGGTCCCAGGTTCGATTCCCGGCTTGGGTCAC
This sequence comes from Scyliorhinus torazame, assembly GCF_047496885.1. Taxonomy (NCBI): domain Eukaryota; kingdom Metazoa; phylum Chordata; class Chondrichthyes; order Carcharhiniformes; family Scyliorhinidae; genus Scyliorhinus; species Scyliorhinus torazame. The sequence goes on along the minus strand of NC_092711.1, from coordinate 221,607,220 downwards.
TGTCTGTGCGGCGTCTGCACGTTCTCCCCGTGTGTGCGTGGGTTTCCTCCGGGTGGTCCGGTTTCCTCCCACAGTCCAAAGATGTGCAGTTTAGGTGGATTGGCCATGCTAAATTGCCCAGAGTGTACAAAATTGCCCTTAGTGTTGGGTGGGGTTACTGGGTTATGGGGATAGGGTGGAGTGTGGACCTTGGGTGGGGTGCTCTTTCTAAGAGCCAGTGCCGAATGGCCTCCTTCTGCATTGTAAATTCTATGATTCTATGAGAGAGCTAATGAGGCCTAACCAGATGGAGCAGCAGGAAAGCACTGCAGCTGCCGTCAGTACCAGGAAAGGCTTAGACTTCATGAAGTTGCATGGCAATTAGAGCCATGCATCTCCTCAAATTCACACTACGAGATGGGCAGACAGAAGCCTTGTCATTTTCTCCCATGACCAGTTAAATCTCAATGATATGCAATGCATCCTCCACTGCCTACTGTGCAGTGACCGCTTGTGCTGGGTAGAAGATACAGCAGAGAACCCATTGTAACTCTGACAATTAAGATTTTAGTCTGCTCCCAAAATGCTGATGAAATACTTCACTAATGGGCTTAACTATCATCCTGCATCCGCCTGTGTGTTCCCACTCTGAGGAGGCAGGAACACATCAGAGAAAGCCCGAGGTGTTCATATCACAAATTCTACATCCCCCCACCACAGTTTCTGCTTTTGCTTTAGTTGTGTCCGCATCACTGACTTATTTCTGTATTCCACCAGCATTTCTATGGGTGATGCTATCTAAACCAGTCAGATGATAGTCCTGATAATGAAAACCTTCAAATGGAAATAATCTAAAGGTGGATCTTGAGCAATAAGGCTGTGACTATTTCCTTTGGCACCATGTTCCACTGTAGCACGACCCTCGTGCAGAAAGATTGTTGATTCACTGACTTGGAAACAAGCGACCTTTGTAGTTTCTTTGGATGGCCGGAGGGTTCCAGGCATTTGTTTTGGTCAATTCCCACCAGATCAGTCCATATTTTATAGATCATTGTCAGTCTATTTTACTCTCTTCTTTGCTGCAGTGATTACCATTCCAACTATTTGATCAAGGTGGAGTTCCCAAACTGATTTCTTCACAACCTTGTTACAACCTTATTGATGCACAATCAATTACTCTCGAGACAAGGTGAGTCATAACTAATCGGCTTTATTCAGCTAGAACTGTACCCAGCAGCTTCGATACAGAAAGTGAAGGCTGCTGGGACGGGATTGGTTCTTATACCCTGCCTCACAGGGCGGAGCTATGTACGTTAGCCAATGGTAGACTCCTAGGTCTAGCCAATGGTCATCCACCTCTCAGGTACCTGGTAATACCATACTTATTTATGTCTTTTGTCATATCGGGATCTCACACACAACTTGCACATTCCAGGACTGGACAAATAAATGTTTGGTTCATCTATAACTCTTGATACTTTTGTTTCAATACCAACATTTTCTTCTCAGAAACCTAACAACCCAGTTTGTTATCTGCTGAATGTGGAATCATTTTGAAGATTGTTTTTAAGATGAGCCCCCGGTATGGTTATGTATCTGAAACAAAAGCAGAAAATACTGGACAATCTCAGCAGGTCTGACAGCATGTGTGGGGAGAGAAGAGAGCTAACATTTCGAGTCCGGATGACTCTTTGTCAAAGCTGGAGAGAACTGGGAATAGGATGAGATTTATACTGTTGTGGGAGGGGGGAGCATGGAGAAGTGGGGCTGGTTAGAGGGCCAGCAATAGGTAGGGATTGATAAAGATGCCATGGACAAAAAGGCAAAATGAATGTAAATGGTGTGATCGTGTCTAAGAAGGGGGCTGATAGTGGCACATTGCGAGATCAGATTGTGTCAATGGCGGAACAGGGGTAAGCAGTGTGTCAATGGTCAACCTGGGTCAGGGGACATATGGCCCTTGTGGGGTGAGGTGGGGGGAGGGCAGACAATGGTGAGGGAAAAACAGAACGATGGAAGAAATGAAAACTGTTCGGAGTGTCTAATGTTTCAGACAACACAGTGAACGCTCTCCTCCACCTTCACCCCATTTGTATTTCTCTCTATTTATATTAAAACTCATTTACCCAGGTATCCTTACTCATGAGATGAACAAAGGATACGAGTGGATTTGTGATTCAACCCGATTTTATTACAGAACCTTATTATCCAAACTCTATCAACAAAACAACTCCAACTCCTACTCAAACATATCAATACTGTACTGTCTATCTGAGACTCTGATACCACCCATGAACGTTGAGCTTGGCTAGGCTGCCCTGCCGGGGACAATTCTTCGCTGAGCTCTGCTGATTCCGATGACCTTGCCTCTGAAGTCAGGCTCTCCTTCATGATGGTGGATCTCACACGCCCTCTCCAGGCAGGGCTCATATGGCAGGTGACACTCCCTGCAATTATGTTCCACAGTGGGCAGTCAGAGGGACACGCAGCCAGATGGCCGCCTTTCAGGCTGCGGCAATGGCGGTCCGTGCCTGAACACTCTGATTCCGGGGGGATACCCCGACCCCATGGCCCATCCCCTGGTCACCCACCTCCACCCGCCTGGCTCTGGCAGACGCCCTCAACCAGCAACACAGCCAGTTCACCGATGCGCTTTTGGGGATATTACCTACCTCCTCTCTTTCCCTCAACAGCCACGGCACCTATTTCTTGATTTTAAGTACCTCAAGTGAACCTCGTCATCGTCACTGCTGGCTGGCGGGAGCAGAACATCGCAGGAGGCCGGAGACTACCTGATCAGGCCCGTTAATGAGATGTTAATGCATGCAAATGTACATTTTGCATCCCCATGCTGGCGCGCAGCATGGAACGCATTCACGCTGCCATCGAACCGGCAGAGCGTGGCGTTCCTTCGGGCAGCCAGCGCCGACCTTGATTTTTGGCTGACGCCGTATTCTCCACCCAGTCGCGATTCAGGCATGCCTGATGAAGAATCCCACCCCTTATCTTTCAACTGCACCCCCTCTTTCTAGTCTCCCCCACAAGAGGAAGCATCCTCTCAGTTTCCACCCTCTCAAGTCCCCTGTGGTTCTTATATGTTTCAATAAGATCATCTCTCATTCTTCGAAACCTGGTAGATTAGGCCCCGAGGCCTAGAGGCCTAATCTACCAGGCTACCAGGTCATACATATTTATTTCTAACCGTTTTGTTGTAAATGCTGCAGGCATTTGGATACAGAGCATTTAACTTTGTCTTTTTTTAATTTTTGCAATCTATGGCCTTATCTATTGGTGTACCTTTGTAAGACCCTCCACCTGGTCTAAAGATTCTTTTGTCTTTACTCTGGATATGTCTGACACAACAACCTGGATGAAGTATCACCAAAGGTGATACACCTTCATTAAACCACTAACAAGAATACATACGACAATACCAATCGCTTAGTTTCCCTGTGAGCCGAAGTCTGTCTTTGATGACAAATTCTCTGTGCGCATCTTCTGAGTAACTACCAAATAGCTCTAACCCACTGCAGCCCCAATGGTTCTGAGGCTCTTTCCTGAAACTATTTTTTGCTAAGGCCCTGTGCCATATAAGGCAAAGTTGCTTTTAGTTCATTTAATTGATTTTTAATCACATCACAATACATCGCCACGCTTACTCCAGATGTTCCCTTGCTAGGGCTCCATTGGAGCTCACACTTGAGGTACCAGAGCCAGCTTGAGCACACTTTGTTCACTCCAACACTGTTATCAATCTCGAACAGTGGGGGAGTGTGGCACATTTATTGTCCCTTAACGAAGCCCAGTCTCTATATCTTCCCTGGTATGAGCCCTTCATACCAGGGAAGATAAAGCGTGCTAGTACATGAGTCGCAAAAAGTTGATTTACAGGTGCAACAGGTGATTAAGAAGGCAAATGGAGTGTTGTCCTTCATTGCTAGAGGGATGGAGTTTAAGACTAGGGAGGTTATGCTGCAATTGTATAAGGTGTTGGTGAGGCCACACCAGGAGTACTGTGTTCAGTTTTGGTCTCCTTACCTGAGAAAGGACGTACTGGCGCTGGAGGGAGTGCAGAGGAGATTCACTAGGTTAATCCCAGAGCTGAAGGGGTTGGATTATGAGGAGAGGTTGAGTAGACTGGGACTGTACTCGTTGGAATTTAGAAGGATGCGGGGGGAACACATAAAATTATGAAGGGAATAGATAGGATAGATGCGGGCAGGTTGTTTCCACTGGTGGGTGAACGCAGAACTAGGGGGCATAGCCTCAAAATAAGGGGAAGTAGTTTAGGACTGAGTTTAGGAGGAACTTCTTCACCCAAAGTATTGTGAATCTATGAAATTCCTTGCTCAGTGAAGCAGTAGAGGCTCCTTCATGAAATGTTTTTAAGATAAAGATAGATAGTTTTTTGAAGAATAAAGGGATTAAGGGTTATGGTGTTCGGGCTGTAAAGTGGAGCTGAGTCCACAAAAGATCAACCATGATCTCATTGAATGGCGGAGCAGGCTCGACAAGACAGATGGCCTACTCCTGCTCCTAGTTCTTATGTTCTTATGATCTTATGTTCTTGTGTTCTTATGGTCTTCTACTGTTCAAGTCACTTTGCAAAACTTTGTGATTCTAACAAGGCTTTCACTTGACTAAATTAACCATGATGCTTTGTGTTTTGAGCTCTCAGTGCAGTTCAGCACAATCCTTTATGTATCTTCGGTCTGGGTTATTCATCTGGCGCTCTTTCTTTCACTTCCCTCTCACCACTTTGTGATGTCTCGCCAGATCGTTGCTCTCTCTTTCATTCCCCCTTCCCCTAGTTTATGAAGTCTCTCCAAGTTCACTCTCTCTCTCTCTCTCTTGTTCCCTTTTCATTGGTCATGCACATGAAATATGAACTCTTCTAATCTCCAGCAGATACAAGCCTAACCTGTCCAACCCTTCCTCAGAAAACACTCCATCCATTAGTCTGTTAAACCTCTGAACTGCTTCCAATGCGTTTAAGGGGATCATAGGATATGGAGATGTTGCTAACTTTCTCCTTGGGTCAATTGCTCTGTTTTATTACCTTTGCTCTCGAGTCGCCAGGTATCTTTATGATACCGCCACGAGGTTCAAGTCCGAGTAATGATCAATAACTCAATACACCGATTAGTAAGATTCAAATCAAAGCACATTTATTATACACAGTAATCGCTACTCATGCACAAATTCTACGTCTGAGCTACTTCTACAACTAACAGGCCTATACTTAACTTCGGAATGGCCCACCAGGTCAGGGGAACAAATGGCCTTTCGTTCGGGTTCTGAGTCTGCAGGATTCGAAGTTGGTACGGATTGGTAGCTAGGAGTGCCTATCTCGTAGCGAGCGTTGAATTAAGACTTACTTCTGTCAGGAGTCACTGCACCGGTCACGGTCAATGTTGGTTTGTGTTGCTGGGTGACCCGGGCAGGACGCAGAGGTGAAGAGAGAGCGATTTGAACTTGGGGTTAACTCTTATACTCCCGCCTTTCGGGGTGGACCCTGTACCTGGCCCCAAGTGATTGGACTTTGTCCCAATCGCTTGGTTCGATTTTCTCCAATGCTGGAGCGGTTCCCTGATCGATGGGCGGTCTTGAGGTGCTCGTTCACCTCCTTTGTGTTGGCTCCTGCTGGCGCCGAGGAGTCTGGCTTTGCTTTGTGTGTCCAAAATGTTACTTATTGTTCCCGTGGATTGCTCATCAGTGTGCAGATGGCTGCTACATTGTTATGCTGATGGTCGCTGGTATCAATGTTGTCTGGCCTTTGCAGAGGTACATACACAGCAAACCTGCAGCTGCTGGTTTCTGTCTATGTTGGCTGACTTTCCCATCAGCCTTTGCCGTTCAGCATTTTAAATCGGGAGCTGTCCAATTTAGGTGGCTACAGAGAGAAGGCAGGAGAATGGGGTGAGAAACATATTAGCCATGATTGAAGACAGAGCAGACTCGATGGACTGAATGGCCTGATTCTGCTCCTATGTCTTATGGTCTTATTTACATCCTTCATTAAATAATGTGACCAAAACTGTACACAGTACTCCAAATGTGGTGTCACTTGTGCCCTGTACCACTGAAGCATAACCTCCCTACTCAATTCCTCTCACAATAAATGATAAAGTTATATTAGCTTTCTTAATTACTTGCTGTACCTGTGTACCTGTATGCCTTTTCTGATTAATGCATCTCAGAGCTCTGCAATCTCTCACCATTTAGAGAACATTTGGTTTTATTCTTCCTGCCAAAATGGACAATTCCCACATTTTCCCACATTATACTCCATTTGCCAGATTCTTGCCCACTCCCTTAACCTATCTATATCTTTTTGTAGCCTCCTTGTTTCCTCTTTACTTAGCTTCTACCTGTCTTTGTGTCATCAGCAACTTTGGCAACCATCCCTTCCTGTAATTATTCTTGTAAAAGATCTATATATGCATATTCTCTGTTTCTGTTAGTCAGTCAATCTTCTATCCATGCCAATATGTTATCCCCTACACCTGAGCTTTTATTTTCTGCAATAACCTTTGATGCGGTACCACATCAAATGCCTTCTGGAAATCTAAGTACAGTACATTCACCAGTTCCCCTTTATCGACAGCACATGACTCCTTTAAAGAACTCCAATAACTTGGTTAAACATGATTTTCCTTTCACAAAGCCATGTTGAATCTGTCTGATTACCTTGAGCTTATTCAAGTGCCCTGCAACTTCTTTAATAATCGCACCACTGCCTCACAGCGTCAGGGACCCATGTGCAATTCCAGACTTGGGTGTTTATGTGGAGTTTGCAAGTTCTCTCGGTGTCTGTGTGGGCTTCCCTCGGGTGCTCCATTTTCCTCCCACAGTCCAAAGATGTGCAGGTTATGCGGATTGTCCATTCAAAATTGCCCCTTAGTGTCCAAGGATGTGCAGGTTAGGTGAGGTTACTGGTTTACGGGGATAGGACGCAGGGATGTGGGCCTAGGTAGGTGGCTCTGTCAGAGGGTTGGTGCAGACTCGATAGGCTGAATGGCCTCCTTCTGCACTGTAGGGATTCTATGGTTCTAATAGCATCCAATATTTTCCCTGCGACAGATGTTAAGCTAACTGACCTGTACTTTCCTGCCTTCGTCTCCTTCTCTTTTTGAATAATAGTTACATTTGCTATCTTCCAATTTAATGGGACTATCCCTGAATCTAGATGGTTTTAGAAAAGTAAAACAATGCATGAACTATCTCACTGGACACAATGACATTTTTTGGCATTGAATGCCATCTCCTGTCATTTTTGGATTTCCAGAAAATCATTTTGCAGTGAATTGATATGATCTTGAGCTTTGCAGTCATCTGCAAAAAGTCATAACCTTTTAAAAAAAAAATTGTTGGAAAGGTCGCTTATATATGTATGTATAAAGGTCCCAACATAGTTCCCTGGGGAACTCAGGAAAGAACATCTCTCCGAGAGGGTGCTACTCCAGCGCATAATACTCTTTATCTTCTGCTGATAAGAAAGCTCCAGATCCAATTTAAGAATGTTTCCCTCAGGCCTCATTACTGGATGAAGACAAATTACCGCGGATGCTGGCATATGAAACAAAACCAGAAAATACTGGACAATTTCAGCAGGTCTGACAGCATCTGTGGAGAGAGAAGCTCCTAACGTTTCAAGTCTGAATGACTCTTTGTCAAAGAATGGATGGACAAGAGCTTTTCATGAGGAGCTTTGTCAAAGGCTTTTGAAGAATTTGCTGTGTGAATCTCGTTTGAATCTAGGTCATTGACAGATTGTACAAGCTGTGCTACGTGGATCTCTGTCACCAAACTCCCTGCTGATTGTTTATCTTGATACTGTGAGCTGCAAGATGCTTCACAACATGAGAATGAACAGTGTGTTCAGGCGATTTGCAAATTGCACCGATGAGAGAGATACTGGTCTGTAGTTTCCTGTCTGACTTTTATCCCCATTTTTGCTCATGCCTCATGCTAGCTTGTCTTTACTGGTCTGGTAAGGAGCCTGTGTTGACTGACTCTGGAAAGAGAGTAGTCGAATGTGGAGCCAGTTCATCAGCTGCTAACTTTAAGACCCGGGGATGGATTTCATCTGGATCCGGAGGATGATTTGGATTTATTTCCCGCAATAATCTCGGAACGCCCGCTTTACTTATAATGAGGCTTAGTGTGAACAGGTAAATGGACGCTGTCTAACCTGGGAATGTGTGTCAAATTTCTGGTAAATACAGTAGGAAACTGTACACTTAATTCTTCTGCTTTACCCTCAGGGTCACATATAATTCGATTGTCTATTTTGATGTCTGGAATGCACATTTCTTCTTCTTGATTTTCTTACTGAATGACCAACAGCTCTCAGGAGTTTTCCTTCATAGGCATTGTGAGATATTCAGAAATATAATCGGATCTACGGAGCTGGGAAAATGCTAGCTGTTGTGCATTAGCAAATCTTTGAAAATTCTTTTTGACCAAAGTTTTGGAAAATACATTTTTTAACAAGTCATTTACCTAACTAAATGTGGGAAAACTATTTTACTTGAAACACGGCACGGAAGTTTTTTTTATGTTTGCTCTTGGAATGTGAGTATCAGTCGAAAGGCCGCCATTCATCCCTAATTGGCCTTGACCAATAGCATGATGTATCACTGAGGAGGTTTTTTGAATAACAAAGAAATTCATTGGAACACAATGAGGTCTAACTCTGCACAGGCACAGAGGTATATCGTACAGGTCTTTACTCCTTGACTCCTGGGTCCGCACTGCCAGGGTCCTTATTTAAAATTTCATTTACGGGATGTGGGCATCCCTCGTTAGGCCAGCATTTATTGCCCATCCCTAGCTGCATTTCAAAAGGTGGTGGTGGGTTGCCTTCTTGAACCGCTGCAGGTGTAGGGACACTCACTGTGCGGTTATGGAGGGAGTTCCGGATGTTGCCACAACGACAGTGAAGGAACGGTGATATATTTCCAAGTCAGCGTGGTGACTGACTTGGAGAGGAACCTCCAGGTAGTGGGGTTCCCAGGTGTCTGCTGCTCTTGTCCTTCTAGATAGTAGTGGTTATAGGTTTGGAAGGTATTGAATAAGGAACCTTGGTGAGTTACTGCAGTGCATCTTGTAGATGGTACACATGGCTACCACTGTTCGTTGGTGGTGGAGGGTTTGAATGTTTGTGGAAGAGGGAGCAATCAAGTGGGCTGCTTTGTCCTGGATGGTATAAAATGTCTTGAGTGTTGTTGGAGCTGCCCTCATCCAGGCAAGTGGAGAGTATTGCATTACACTCCTGACTTGTGCCTTGTAGATGGTGGACAGGCTTTGGGGGGGGGGTCAGGAGGTGAGTTACTCGCCATCGGAGTCCTGCCTTTGATCTGTCCTGTTAGCCACAGTCTTCATATGGCTAGTACGGTTCAGTTTCTGATCAATGGTAACCCCCAGGATGTTGACTGTGGGATGGTAATGCCATTGAATGTAAAGGGCAGTGGTTCCATCATCTCTTGTAGGAGATAATCATTGCCTGGCACTTGTGTGGTGTGAATGTAACTTACCACTTGTCAGCCCAAGCCTGGATATTGCCCAGGTCTTGCTGCATTTGGACATGGACTGCGTAATTATCTGAGGAGTGGTGAATAGTGCGGAACATTGTGCAGTCATCTGCAAACATCCCCACTTCTGACCTTCTGATGGAAGGGAGGTCATTGATGAAGCAGCTGAAGGTTTGGGCCTAGGACACGACCCCGAGGAACCCCTGCGGTGATATCCTGGAGCTGAGATGATTGTGCCTGCTCCCAGGACCCTGCATTTTTTCCCCTTTGATAGGGGTTTGCGTGCTCCCACGTGATAGCGCCCGAGTGCGTCAAGTGCCCAGCGGGACCTCACCCCCTAAAGGGGCCACGCTACCACAAGCAGGTAGTGGTGAATCACATATAATTGTGTTGTTTGCTAGGCCATTTCAGAGAGCAGTTGATTGGTGTGAGTCTGGAGACATGGGTAGGCCAGGCTAGGTAAAGACAGCAGATTTCCAACTGTAACGATCAGGTGAGGAGGGAACAGATTCCTTTCTTTTCCCACTCTCCCATTGGTTCTAACAGAGCTTTGAATTTATAAAGAATGTGATATTGCAAATTCAGTTTATTCTTGACTGTGCAGTCATGTACGAAATAAACCATGCAGACTTTCTTGAGTTAAACACCAATACTAAAAATTGTACGAAAACCCACCCCTGTAAAAATAAATGTAAAAGATTTACAAATACATCCTGCTTCCCATTAACACATGCAAACACACACTGAATATGCAGAAAAGAAGACAACTTACGGTGAGTATCAGAAGTCAAACTTGGCAAGTAAAATACAAATACGATAGTGAAGTCTATAAAGATTCACTGATTGCAGCCGGAGGCGTTGGCTCTTCAGCGAGACTGAAGGTTTAAAGTTGTTGCAGGTGGATTCCCTTCTCTCTTGGAATTACTATTGTAGAAAATCCAAGGGCTTTTTATGGAACCTTTGTTTGCTACTGGGCTGCAGATACCTTTCACAGCAAAACTGTGTGCAGTCTTAAATGAAGTGTTACAGAAAAAGAGAGACAGGGAGACCAATCTCCATCTGGCAGCTTCTGTGTCGCTCAAATCCCAAATCCAGCACTCACAACAAAGGATATATCACATGGCTCTTCTCCAATTATACATTTGATTAATGTTGATTATACATTCCAAAGGATATAGAACACTAGTTCATGTTTTGCGTAGCTTTCCTTTTTAGTTTAAGGGTCTGGCATAGTAAAGATAAACATGGGATTTGTACTGCACCAGCCGCACTGTGATATAGAGGAACACATCTAGAGGGCAGTCTTGGACTGGACAGAGGGGTGTGTAGAGGCAAGTATGGAGACAGCTTCGAGCTTGGACCTTATCCTGCATATCTGCACATAGTTAAACACTTACTGTTAAGCTATACAAGACTCAGAACCGCTTTACGAGACCGACCAAACTGCACACAACATCTTACAAAATGGTGACAGTTCTTGGAAAAACCCAGAGTCTCACAGAAGAAGCTGGAAAAGAAATTTAAAACCGGGAAGACTAAACAAAGTAGCATTCTGACCTGACGAAAAGTACCAGCAGTGAAGGCGCAGAGGGAGATCATAGAATCATAGAATTTACAGTGCAGAAGGAGTCCATTCAACCCATCGAGTCTGCACCGGCCCTTGAAAAGAGCACCCTACCTAAGCCCACACCTCCACCCTATCCCCGTAACCCAGTAACCGCACCAAACCTTTTTTGGTCACTAAGGGCAATTTAGCATGGCCAATCCACCTAACCTGCACATCTTTGGACTGTGTGAGGAAACAGGAGCACCCGGAGGAAACTCACGCAGACACAGGGAGAACGTGCAGACTCTGCATAGACAGTGACCCAAGCCGGGAATCGAACCTGGGACCCTGGGGCTGTGAAGCAACTGTGCTAACCACTGTGCTGTCATGCCCCCCCATATCACCAGAGAAAAGCTCCAAAGCAGGTTTAGGTGTTGGAGGCAGGAGTAAAATTCCATGCTGCAGCAGAAGACTACACTGAATCCAGCTTCAATAGAAATGCCATTTTCAAACGCAGCACGGACAGACGCAGGGTTCCTAGTCAGCACCTGAACTTGTGGCGATCAAGCTCACTCTGATTGAAAAATAAATGTCAAAAATAATCGACAGGTTAAAAAATCACAGCGGTAGCTGGGAATTGATGGTTTCGCAACTTGAAAAATACTTAGATACTGCGGGGAAGACACAGAGAAATCGATCTGGAGAATCACTGCTGAAAGTTTGAAATGTAGAAACTGGGAAAACCATTACTGCGGGAACCTGCCAAAACCAACAAGTGTGGGAAACTTTATTGGGAAAAAACATAAAACAGCACCCCTAGATTTCCTAACGGTAATTACAGTGAGACCCACTTAATTTTAAATGACCATAGATGAGTTTATTTTATGACAATCTGGCAGCTTTGCGACTGTTATTAATTAGATTAACATTTTATTCTTGATTAAATAATCAATTAAATTTAAATTCCCCCAGCTGCCATGTTAGGAGTTGAATTCATGTCTCCAGCGGTTGTATCTGAATCTCGGTCCGGTCACATTTCCAGTATGTTACCATCCCCTCAACTGGACAGGAACATTTTTTGGTACTTTGAGGAGGAAACATATAATAACTTACAGTAGTGTGAAAAGATTTCCTCAACAGCATTAAATACAATCATACTCGGCAAGAAGTACATAAATCTGTCAATGCTAATGCTTTGTTTATACAAAATGTGGCTTTTGTAATCTGAATATGCTGTGTAAATTCATTACAGTGAGAAAGGTCATAGCCATAATCATTACATTCATATCTTCAGAAGGTTAACCTACCAGTCGATAAACATTGGGGGAGGAAATATCCAAAGGATAACAACTTTCGAAAGAAATTCTGCAGGTATTCATCATGCCTCCCTCCCTCTTCTGCAACCCGTCACCACCCTTGAAAATATTGAATCATCCAAAGAACGAAATATGTGAAAATATCAATCATGAGATTCGCAAATTCGAGGGTTAGCCCTGCTGCCTCACGGCGCCGAGGTCCCAGGTTTGATCCCGGCTCTGGGTCACTGACTGTGTGGAGTTTGCCCATTCTCCCCATGTTTGCGTGGGTTTTGCCCCCACAACCCAAAGATGTGCAGGGTAGGTGGATTGGCCACTCTAAATTGCACCTTAAATGGAAAAAAAAAATGAATTGGTGACTCTAAATTTATAATGGAAAAAAATTTTGCAAATGCCACCCTTGTTTTTTTTTAGCCTCCCAGTCTGAGCATTGGAGGAGTTGAATCCAGTGGCATTTCATTATTGGTAGAGGAGAACAAAAGCTCAATAGCAGAGTAGGACGTGTTTCGTGTGTTGCCAAGACTGTGAAATCCAGCACCTCCAGCTAATGATTCAACACTGCTGCACACGGTATTAATTCTCTCTCATTGTCTTTCTCAGGTAAAAGATCTTGAGGTGCAACTTGTTGCATTCCATCGCAATAGTTATCGTTTATCCCGCAGCTGTCTATATGGAGCCAGGTTAAAAAGGTGAGAAATTGGAACTGGGGAAGTAGTTAAGAGCAGAAAGTGGTCACAAAACGATGAAGAACCGCTGGCGCTGTCACTTAAAACCAGAGCCTTTGGCAAATGTTGAGTCCAATGATAAGGGGGCTGATCTGGAGGATTTGAAATCTCTGCACACTAAACAGATTCCACGGGGGAGAGATAGCAGAATGAGATTATGAAAGTCATTCCTGTGGATGTTTCCATTCCTAGAATGGAACTGAATTGATCTTTGAAAGAGGCAGGACAGAGTCAGTGGGCTAAACATCCTCTTTCTATGCAGTCCTATTCTATGCAGACAACATGATGTTCAGCAATGACCGCAAAACCAACCAGTTATGTTGCCTGCCATGTATGAGGGTAATAGATTTCAATGGTGAATAATCTGGTGATGAGGTGTGGGGAGAAACTGGTCATTGTAATTCACTTTACGATCATCGGTGCGGGCAGGAGTATACATTGGTCTTCCAATGAATTTCAGGGAAAAAGATGAAAGGAACTAGGCTGAAATTCTCTGAAATATTCCTGGAACTGCAAACAGGAACATATGTGCATAAGAGAAACTGATGTGTTTATAAGGGTCTGCTGTGGAGATCCCAGGTTTAAGCTTAAATGCAACTAGGAGCCTTCTTAGAAAGGGGTGGCTTTGATCAACTGTTTACAGATGTCCTTTGGGAAGGGTGTAGTGCCACCCACCCCATTATCATACCTAAATGTGACTTGAATTTCACAATATGTGTCTGATTATCAACACCTTCTGAGCACGGTAGCACTGTTGTTAGCACTGGTGCTTTACAGTGCCAGGGACCTGGGTTCGATTCCTGGCTTGGGTTACAAAGAAAAAAGAACAAAGAAAAGTACATCACAGGAACAGGCCCTTCGGCCCTCCAAGCCTATGCCGACCATGCTGCCTGTCTAAACTAAAATCTTCTGCGCTTCCAGGGTCCGTATTCCTCTATTCCCATCCTATTCATGTATTTGTCAAGATGCCCCTTAAACGTCACTATCGTCCCTGCTTCCACCACCTCCTTCGGCAGCGAGTTCCAGGCACCCACTGCCCTCTGTGTAAAAAAACTTGCCTTGTACATCTCCTCTAAACTTTGCTTCTCGCACCTTAAACCTATGCCCCCTAGTAATTGACCCCTCTACCCCGGGGAAAAGCCTCTGACCATGCACTCTGTCTATGCCCCTCATAATTTTGTAGACCTCTATCAGGTCGCCCCACAACCTCTGTCATTCCAGTGAGAACAAACCAAATTTATTCAACCTCTCCTCATAGCTAATGCCCTCCATACCAGGCAACACCCTGGTAAATCTCTTCTGCACCCTCTCTTAAGCCTCCACATCCTTCTGGTAGTGTGGCGATCAGAATTGAACACTATACTCCAAGTGTGGCCTAACTAAGGTTCTATACAGCTGCAACATGACTTGCCAATTCTTATACTCAATGCCCCGGCCAATGAAGGCAAGCATGCCGTATGCCTTTTTGACTACCTTCTCCACCTGTGTTGCCCCTTTCAGTGACCTGTGGACATGTACACCTAGATCTCTCTGCCTGTCAATATTCTTGAGGGCTCCACCATTCACTATATATTCCCCACCTGCATTAAACCTTCCAAAATGCATTACTTCACGTTTGTCTGGATTCAACTCCATCTGCCATCTCTTCGCCCAAGTCTCCAAACGATCTAAATCCTGCTGTATCCTCTGACAGTCCTCATCGCTATCCGCAATTCCACCAACCTTTGTGTCGTCTGCAAACTTACTAATCAGACCAGTTACATTTTCCTCCAAATCATTTATATATACCACGGACAGCAAAGGTCCCAGCACTGATCCCTGCGGAACACCACTAGTCACAACGCTCCAATCAGAAAAGCATCCTTCCATTGTTACTCTCTGCCTTCTATGACCTAGCCAGTCCTGTATCCATCTTGCCAGGTCACCCCTGATCCCATGTGACTTCACCTTTTGTACCAGTCTGCCATGAGGGACCTTGTCAAAGGCCTTACTGAAGTTCATATAGACAACATCCACTGCCCTACCTACATCAATCATCTTTGTGACCTCCTCGAAAAACTCTATCAAGTTAGTGAGACACGACCTCCCCTTCACAAAACCCTGCTCCTCTCGCTAATACGTCCATTTGCTTCCAAATGGGAGTAGATCCTGGCTTGAAGAATTCTCTCCAGTAATTTCCCTACCACTGACGTAAGTCTCACCGGCCTGTAGTTCCGTGGATTATCCTTGCTACCCTTCTTAAACAAAAGAACAACATTGGCTATTCTCCAGTCCTCCGGGGCATCACCTGAAGACAGTGAGGATCCAAAGATTTCTGTCAAGGCCTCAGCAATTTCCTCTCTAGCCTCCTTCAGTATTCTGGGATAGATCCCATCAGGTCCTGGGGACTTATCTACCTTAATATTTTTCAAGACGCCCAACACCTCATCTTTTTGGATCTCAATGTGACCCAGGCTATCTACACACCCTTCTCCAGACTCAACATCCACCAATTCCTTCTCTTTGGTGAATACTGATGCAAAGTATTCATTTAGTACCTCGTCCATTTATTTTGGCTCCACACATATGTTCCCTCGCCTGTCCTTCAGTGGGCCAACCCTTTCCTTGGCTACCCTCGTGCTTTTTACGTATGTGTAAAAAGCCTTGGGATTTTCCTTAACCCTATTTGCCAATTACTTTTCATGACCCCTTTTAGCCCTCCTGACTCCTTGCTTAAGTTCCTTCCTACTTTCCTTATATTCCACACAGGCTTCGTCTGTTCCCAGCCTTCTAGCCCTGACAAATGCCTCCTTTTTCTTTTTGACGAGGCCTACAATATCTCTCGTTATCCAAGGTTCCCGAAATTTGCCGCATTTATCCTTCTTCCACACAGGAACATGCCAGTCCTGAATTCCTTTCAACTGACATTTGAAAGCCTCCCACACGTCAGATGTTCATTTATCCTCAAACATCCGCCCCAATCTAGGTTCTACAGTTCCTGCCTAATATTGTTATAACTAACCTGCCCCCAATTTAGCACATTCACCCTAGGACCACTCTTATCCTTGTCCACCAGCACTTTAAAACTTACTGAATTGTGGTCACTGTTCCAGAAATGCTCCCCTACTGAAACTTCTACCACTGCCTGTGCGGAGTCTGCACGTTCTCCCCTTGTCTGCGTGGGTTTCGCCTGGGTGCTGCAGTTTCCTCCCACAAGTCCCGAAAGACGTGCTGTTAGGTAATTTGGACATTCTGAATTCTCCTTCTGTGACCCAAACAGGTGCCGGAGAGTGACAACTGGGGGATTTTCACAGTAACGTCATTGCAGTGTTAATGTAAGCCTACTTGTGACACTAATAAAGATTATTATTAAAATAGCCTGAAAATGTCATTCAGTTGCGATGACAAGAAGCACTTCTTCATGCAAAGGGTCGCAGAAATCTGGAACTTTCTATCCCAAAATTTCAATACTGGGATTGATAAATTTTTGTTAGTCAAGAATATTATGGGATATGTGACCAAGGCAGGTAGATGGAGGTCAGATTCAGATCAGCCACCTACCACCTCGCCCATCCATCACCATCCACCCAATCCACTTATCTCAACCATCTACCACACTACCCATTCACTCATTCATCCACTCATCCATTCACAAACATTTATCCAGTCATCCATTCGTTGATAATCATACTGAATTGTCAGCTTATGTGAATCCTGCATCATTGTTTAGAGACGATGGACCTCGTAGTGTTAAAAACCCTGCTGCTATTACCTGCAAGTGTGTCTGAAAATCCCAAAAGATAATTTGGGTGCAGCGGATAGCACTGATGCCTCACGGTGCCTGGGATCCAGGTTCAATTCCGACCTTGGGTAACTGTCGGTGTGGAGTTTGAAAGTTCTCCCCGTGTTTGCGTGCGTTTCCTCCAGGTGCTTCGCTTTCTTCCCACAGGCCAAAGATGTGCAGGTTAGATGTATTGGCCATGCTAAATTGCCCCTTAGTGTCCAAAGATGCGCAGGTTAGGTGGTGTTATGGGGATGGGGCGGGGTGTAGGCCTAGGTAGGGTGCTCTTGCAGAGGTTCGGGGCAGACCCTTTGGGCCAAATGGCCTTCTTCAGTGCTGTAGAGATTCCATGGATTCTATGGGAGCACTGGTTCAAAGTGGTGAATTTTTGTTTGAAATGATGTGAGGAACTATGTTCAGCCCAGTGAAGAACCAGACCAGTCATTGTGTAAACAATTAATAAAGAATGTTTATTAAAGTAAAAGAAAAGAACACTTGACAAAATCACTATGACATTTTAGTATCTGAATAATTAAGTACCGTTTTATCTGAAGTTACCTGAACTCACTTGAGGCACCCTTTTTCCCAAACAACATCCAATTTTAACAACTCTTTAGGTCAAATCTGGTAAATAGTTACCATATAATCCCACTTAGGTGACCAAGTCTGGGAAAATGTCTCTTCCTGGCTCAGCAAAAGCACAAAACTGTGTCTTTTAGAGGAGAACATCTGCAAAGTGGATCTGAAACTGGCCTCCCCGGCTTGGATCATAGATGGAACTGGCCTGTCTGCCTTAGATAGAGAACTAGCCTCCTTCCTCAATGAGGGTGCTACAGTTATACTGTTCAGTCTCTTTGATATTCCCCTCTGTGTATTTGGCTGTCTACCTCGCTCAAACTCCCTGGGCGGAATTCTCCCCCCACCCCCCCCCCCACCCCCATGCCGGGTGGGAGGATCGCCCGGGCGCCACGCCGTCCCGACACCCGCACGCGATTCTCCCCCCCCCCCATACTGGCGCAGCGCGAATCACGGCTGGCCGCTGGGAGAATCGCCGCTTGCCGTTGGTAATGGGCGAGCGGCAATTCTCTGGCCCGGATGGGCCGAGCGGCCTGCCTAACACGACAGGTTCCCGCCGGCGCCATCCGCACCTGGGGCGTCATTCTCCGACCCCCCAGCGGGTCGGAGAATGGCCATTGGCCGTCGTGAATCCTGCCCCCGCCGGTTGCCGAAGTCTCCGGTACCGGATATTCGGCGGGGGCGGGAATCGTGCCGCGCCGGTTGGCGGGCCCCCCCGCTCGATTCTCCGGCCCGGATGGGCCGAAGTCCCGCTGATAAATTGCCTGTCCCGCCGGCGTAAATTAGAGTACCTATTTACCGGCGGGACAAGGTGGCGTGGGCGGGCTCCGGGGTCCTGGGGGGGGCGCGGGGCGATCTGACCCCGGGGGGTGCCCCCACGGTGGCCTGGCCCGCGATCGGGGCCCACCGATCCGCCGGCGGGCCTGTGCCGTGGGGGCACACTTTCCCTTCCGACTCCACCATGGTCTCCACCATGGTAGAGGCGGAAGAGACTCTCCCCACTGCGCATGCACGGGAAACTGTCAGCGGCCGCTGACGCTCCCGCGCATGCGCCGCCCCGACATGTCATTTCCGCACCAGCTGGCGGGACAACAAAGGCCGTTTCCGCCAGCTGGCGGGGCGGAAATCCCTCCGGCGCCGGCCTAGCCCCTCAATGTTGGGGCTCGGCCCCCAAAGATGCAGAGCATTCCGCACCTTTGGGGTGGCGCGATGCCCGTCTGATTGGCACCGTTTTGGGCGCCAGTCGGCGGACATCGCGCCGTTTGGGGAGAATTTCGCCCCTGGTCGCTGCCGGCGGGAACAGCACGGGAACGCTGGGAGGTGGCCTGTGGGGGGACGAGCGAGGTTCCTGCACCGGGAGGGGGGCTCAAAAGGGGTCTGGCCCACGATGGGTGCCCACCGATCGGCGGGCCGGCCTCTCTGAAGGAGGACCTCCTTTCCTCCACTGCTCCGCAAGATCGATCCGCCATCTTCTTGTGGGGCGACCGCGGGGAGGACGGCAACCGAGCATGCGCGGGTGAAGTCATTTACGTGGCACCAGTTGCGTCATTTACGTGGCGCCAAGGCCTGGCGCGCGTAAATGACGCGGCGTCGCTCCTAGCCCCCCGGGGGTGGGAGAATAGGGGGCTGGGAACGGCCTCCGACGCCGGAGTGAAACACTCCGGTTTTCACTCTGGCGTCGTGACTTAGTCTCCCGATGGGAGAATTGCGCCCCCTGCCTTTAGAAGTTACCATTTGGATAATCCCACTGATCTCTGGTAAACAATGTTTTTGATATGAGCATTCACACCTCAATGTCTCTAGACTCCCACTAATCTTGTTGCTGGGTAAATTGCATCTCATTATTCCTCGAGGTGCCTGCTAATGTTATTACTTTTCTGTTATTTTATTTTCACCTCAATTTCACAGTTAATCGTGTTAACTTTTCACATTTTTGACAATGGTCTTTGGAACACAAGATTTTTCCAAGTACTGGGGAGGGCAGTTCTGTTGGCTCTCTGCTGACCACTGTAAAGAGATTCTGCTAAAAGCAGCGGCAGTTGACAGTCCCGGCTACTCTACTAACACAGGCACCCACTGCCTTTGGGATCCACTTCCCAACCCGATCGAAGGAGGGCTCTTGGACCATAATACATTGTTGACAAAAATATTGCACTTCTTTCTAAACACTTTCAATTTCCTTTCTTCCTTACCCCTTTACTGGTTCACTTACAGTGGGTAAGGAAAGATGACACTCCGTCATACAGTGTATTTTGCCTTGTAAGTGTCCTTCCTCTTGAAGGCTACATTGGGAACAGCTACTAATATTTGATTTGCGTATGAAACCCATACAAAGCAGGAAGATATTAGATCAGCTTTGAAGAAGTCAGCAACTTGTGGCACTGACTCCTACCACAACCATCGTCATAGCTACGTCAGCCTGACACATTTACATTGTGCAATTGAGGTAGTTCTGGGTACAACACTAAGCTTAAGTGGAGGAAAAGAAGGAGATTTTTGGCCATAAGGATGAACTATGTTCTTTCTCAGTTGAAGGGCATTAATCGAGGGATCAGCATTGTGTGCTGGAATCACCTGAGTCTCTTTAAAGCTCTTTGTACGGCAAGGCTAATAGTTTAGAAGAGTTTGCTGGCTAATTCTTCTCAGGACTATAATAATAATCTTTATTAGTGTCTCAAATAGGATTATATTAACACTGCAATGAGGTTGCTGTGAAAATCCATAGATCAGCACGGTAGCACAAGTGGCTACCACTGTGGCTTCACAGCGCCAGGGTCCCAGGTTCGATTCCCCGATGGGTCACTGTGCGGAGTCTGCACGTTCTCCCCGTGCCTGCTTGAGTTTCCTCCGGTTTACTCCCACAGTCCAAAGACGTGCAGGTTAGGTGGATTGGCCATGCTAAATTGTCCTTAGTGTCCAAAAAGGTTAGGAGAGGTTATTGGGGATAGGGTGGAAGTGAGGGCTTAAGTGGGTCGGTGCAGACTCAATTGGCCAAATGGCCTCCTTCTGCACTGTATGTTCTATGTTATCAGCAAGGGATATGGGGTAACTTTGTAAGTATCTGCAAGAGACTCCCCTGTAGCAGACTGTCAAGATAACTCAGACTGATGTTGGAACCTGAAATCAATGACAGTTTTACTTGACCATGTCCCGTGTGCCAGTCGAATGGATGGCAAGTGGCACAACCCTGCCTGGAGATCTTCTGAAATTAGATCACTGGACATGTTGAGGGAGAGCACATGTGGAGAGATGTGATTGGAGAAGGCAAAACTGAGGCTGCTTTTACTTCCGGTGATGGGAATATGCTGAGCAGATGCACAAAAGGTGGCTCTCCCCTGAAGAACTAGAAAATAGGCACTTTGACCGAATTTAGTCTGCAAGAATCAGACAAAATTATCCCCCCCATCCTCTATAACACACAGACAAGGAGAGATGACAGGTGGCAGTAGCTCCAGAGGCCGTAAAGAGGCCAAAAGCAACAGCAAAGGACAGGAGAGGCGAGCAAGCGGATCAGCGCACCCATGAGGCGGGGGGTCCCCTGGCACACCCGAGAGAGGGGCACAAGCCAGCCGCAAAACGAGCACCCCCTCCCAGAGGATGGATGGAAGAAGCACCTTACGAGGGAACTAAAGAAGTAGTCAGATTAAATCAAGAATGAGATCAAGGCAGCGGTCAAGGTGGTGGTCACAGAAGTGTGCTCACCATGCAGGTGACACTCGACAAGGTAGAAAAGAGATTGGAGGCCCAGGAAAACACAATCAAGAAACTGGGAAAAGCCTTGATGGACCAGAGCAACCGGGTCGTCGCCAATGGAGGCGGAAATAATGAGGTTGGGGAACCTGAAGGGAAAGATAAAGGATCAGAAGAACGGGTTGACGCGCCAACACCTCAGGATAGTGGGCCTGCCAGAGGGGACCGAGGGTAGGGACCCGACAGACTACATGGGCCAGGTGCTTGGAAACCTGGTGAGGAAGGACAGCTTCCCAAACCACCGGAGATCGACAAGGCCCACAGGTCGCTCTGGCCAAAACCAATGGCTGGGGAGCAGCCGAGGCCAGATTATACCGGTTCCAAGAATGGGAGAGAAACCTGCGCTGAGCCAGGCAAATAAAGGCCTGCAACTGGGAGGGACACAAGATCAGGATATACCAGGATGTTGAGGCAGACCTGGCAAAGCGCCAGGCAGAGTTCAATTCAGCAAAGGCGACCCTGTACAGGAGCGAAGTGAAATTTGGGCTGCTGTATCCAGCCAGACTTTGGGTCACCTACCAGGGTAGGGAGCATTATTTCACGACCCCTGCGGACGTGGATGAGTTCATCCAAAAGAATTGGGTGGGTAAACAGCAACTGAGTCAAGGATGAGGCAGACACCTGAGATGAGGAAAATGGTAAAGCACAATTTTTTGGGACTGTTCGCCTCATTCTGAGCCTGCAAACCAGAGCACAGAAAGGAGGGGGCGAGGGCAGCAGAGTGCAGGAGAGAGTGAGGAGGAGTCAGAGGGGGAATCAAAGCAGGGAGTGAAAGAAGGGGTCAGGCTGAACCCGGGTGGGCGGGGGGGGGAACCACTCCAGCAGGTCTGACAAAGATGATAGATGAGGGAAAGGCAGTGGATGTTGTATTCATGGACTTCAGTAAAGCCTCCTGGTAGACTGGTATAAAAGGTGAAGTCACATGGGATCACAGGAGAGCTGGCAGGTTGGACACAGAGCTGGCATGGGCACAGAAGGTAGCAGTAGAACGGTGCTTTTCTGAATAAAAGGCTGTGACTGTCAGCGTTCCACAGGGATCAGTTCATAGAATTTACAGTGCAGAAGGAAGCCATTCGGCCCATCGAGTCTGCACCGGCCCTTACAATGAGCACCCTACTGAAGCCCATGTATCTATCCTATCTACGTAATCTAGTAACCCCCACTTAACATTTTTTGGGCAGTAAGGGCAATTTAGCATGGCCAATCCACTTAAACCGCACATCTTTGGACTGTGGGAGGAAACCGGAGCACCCGGAGGAAACCCACGCAGACACGGGGAGAACGTGCAGACTCCGCACAGACAGTGACCTACGGGGAATCGAACCTGGGACCCTGGAGCTGTGAAGCAACTGTGCTAGCCACTCTGCTACCTTGCTGCTGTTCTGGGACCTTTGTTGTTCATGTGTATGTAAATGATTTGGAAGAAAATGTAGCTGGTCTGATTAGTAAGTTCGCAGACAACACAAAAATTGTTGGAGTTGTGGATAATAAAGAGGATTGTCAGAGGATACAGCAGGATATAAACTGGTTGGAGTCTTGGGCGGGGAAATGGCAGATGGGGTTTAATCCAGACAAGTGTGAGGTAATGCACTTTGGAAGGTCCAATGCACGTAGGAATTACACAATAAATGGGAGAACTCTTGCCAGTACTGACAGGCAGAGAGATCTGGGCGTGCATGTCCACCGATCACTGAAAGTGGCAACGCATGGGATAAGGTGGTCAAGAAGGCATACGGCATGCTGGCCTTCATCAGTCGGGGCATTGAATATAAAAATTGGCAAGTCATGTTGCAGCTGTACAGGACCTTAGTTAGGCCTCATTTGGAATATTGTGTACAATTCTGGTCGCCACACTACCAGAAGGATGTGGATGCTTTGGAGAGGGTACAGAAGCAGCTTACTAGGATGTTGCCTGGTATGGAGGGCATTCGCTATGAGGAGAGGTTAGATAAACTCGGTCTGTTCTCACTGGAACGACGGAGGTTGAGAGGTGACCTGATAGAGGTCTACAAGATTATGAGTGGCATGGTCAGAGTGGATAGTCAGATGCTCTTTCCGAGGGTAGGAGAGTCAAGTACTAGGGGACATAGGTTTAAAGTGCGTGGGGAAAAGTTTAGAACAGATGTGCGAAGCAAGTTTTTTACACAGAGGGTGGTAAATATATGGAACGCACTGTCTAGGGAGGTGGTGGGAGCAGGTACAATAGCGGCATTTAAGGGACATCTAGACAAATATATGAATATGGTTGGAATGGAAGGATACGGACTCCGTAAGTGCAGACGGTTTTAGTTTAGGCAGGTACTATGGCCGGTGCATGTTTGGAGAGCTAAAGGGCCTGGTCCTGTGCTGTATTGGTCTTTGTTCTTTGAAAGCTAGCGCCAGGAGGTACGAGTGAGGGGAGGGCCCACAGCGCACTTCTCACCGGGGGGAGGGTGCCTGGCAACAGGGATGGGGAGATGCACACCATCGACTGGGGGATAGGTAGGTGGATAGATGGTGGGGGAAGAACAGAGGGCAGGAAACAACAGAAGGGAAGGAGGGATTAAAAGAGGGGAGAGAAGCAGAACTGCAGGGGGAACATAGGGGCAAGGGGGGGGAGTGTGGTAAGGGCCCTAGGCTGGCTAGAACAGGCTACACGAGGTAACAAGGAACAAAATGACACCGCAAACAGCCACTTTGGAGGGTCCCCAAAGAAAGGGAAATCCCGGAGCGCAGGGGCCCGGACTCATGGTGAGTATGGTAACCGCGGTCACTTTGATTGCCCGGCTAACAAAGGGAAACCCGGAGTGCAGGGGCTCATCTGCAGGAGTCGGGGGGGACACCAAAACCCTCAATCAGAATAGTCACCTGGAATGTCAGGGAACTTAACGGCCCAGTGAAAAGATCCAGAGTCTTCGCCCATCGGAATAGTATGAAAGCCGATACAGTCTTCCTCCAAGAGCCATCCCTCAGGGAGAATAATCGAGTGTGGGTAAGAAAGGGATGGGTGGGACAGACTTACCATTCATGTTACGGGATGAGAGCTGTGGGGGGGGGGGGGGGGGGGGTGGCCATACTGCTTAGTAAGAGGACAACATTTAGTGCGACAGGGACAGTTACGGACCCAGGGGAATGATAGGTCATGGTCAGCGGTATACTGGACAGGGCACCTGTGGTCCTGGTGAACATGTACGCTCCCAACTGGGATGTCACGGAGTTTATAAAGAAGACCACGATGGAAACCAACAACATGGATACCCAAGACTAATCATGGGGACGAGGGTAGTTTAACTATATACACGCTAACGGACAGGCCAAACCCCAAAATGGCGAAGACATCAAACATGGCAAAAGAACTAGGGACATTTATGGAGCAGATGGGAGCTGTGAATCCCTGGAGGCTCACACACCCAAGGAAGAAGGAGTTCTCATTCTTCTCACACGTACACAGGGTCTTCTTTGTGGTCGGGAAATTGGTGCTTCCAGCGATAGTAAGAGCGGAATACTCCACAATCGAAATCTCCGACCATGCTCCACACTACATTGATGTGAGGTTGAAGACAGGCCGAGCCCACCCTGGAGATTGGACACAGCCCTCCCGGCCGACAAGGCTTTCTGCGAGAATATATCTCAGGACACAGCTGGGTATATTACCAATAATCAGAATGGGGAGGTCTCACGCTCCACATTCTGGGAGGCATGAAGATTGTGACCAGAGGCAAAATCAGCATATACAAAGCGCGCAGAGACAGAGAAGGGAGGGCAGCTAGGCAACAACTGGTTGATTCCACACTAGGAAAACAGTGCGCCAGCTCTGTCAGACCTGGGGGACCTTCTAGGAACAAGGAGAGAAAGCCAGCCACCTGCTGGCTCATCGGCTGAGAAAGCAGGCAGCGACGAGAGAAATAGCGCTGGTTAGGGATAATAACGGCAGACTGGTAGCCGAGCAGGAAAAGGTCAACAAAGCATTCAAGGCCTTCTCCGGGGACCGTACACCTCCAAACCGCCCCTGAAGGGGAGTCGGGGATGAAACAGTGGTGGTATGTATTAGACCAGACCACCCGGGGGGGCCCCGTTGCTATTTTTGCGGGCAGTCGAAAGACCCCCGGCAGCGCTGCCTGGCCCGCATGGCCATCTGCAAAGGTTGCGGTAAAAAGGGGCACTATTCAGCGGTGTGCCAGTCCCGGGGGGTCGCCGCAATCACCTGGGGAGAACTGGGACCACAGACTCAACCCCCCCAACGATCCATGTGCGGCCAACGGGTGCCGCCATTTTGGTTCCTGGACTCCATGCGGGGGGGGATGGGCGCCGCCATCTTGTGACCCCCCCCCGGCCACGTGCGACTCATGGGCGCGACCATTTTGTCCGCCCCGACTGCATGCGATCCGTGGACGCCGCCATCTTGGCTGACAGCCAAGGACCCCAGCATGGACGCTCCACGGGACCTGAAGAAAACGCCCCGATGCAGCAACTGGCTTCGGTGACCCTGCTCCAGTCGTGGCCTCGGACGCTCCGAACGGCAACGACGACGGTGCTGGTTAACTGATACGAACCGCCATGTCTGATCGACTCTGGGAGCACGGAAAGTTTTATCCATCCGGATATGGTAAGACGCTGTTTTCTTTCAATTCACCTGAGTACCCAAAAGATCTTTCTGGCAGCGGGATCCCATTCCGTAGCAATCAAAGGGTTCTGCATCGCGAACCTAATGGTGCAGGGGAGAGAGTTTAAGAATTGCTGACTTTATGTCCTCCCCCACATCTGCGCTCCCAATCTCCTAGGGTTAGATTTTCAATGTAACCTTCAGAGTTTAACGTTCCAATTTGGCGGCCCGATACCCCCACTTACTATCTGCAGCCTCGCGACCCTCAAGGTTGAACCGCCTTCCTTGTTTGCAAACCTCACCCCGGATTGCAAACCCGTCGCCACTAGGAGCTGAGGGTACAGCGCCCAGGACCGAACATTTATCCGGTCAGAAGTCCAGCGGCTGCTGAAGGAAGGCATAATCCAGGCCAGCAATAGTCCCTGGACAGCTCAGGTCGTAGTTGTAAAGACCGGGGAGAAGCAGAGGATGGTTGTAGACTATAGTCAAACCATCAATAGGTACACGCAGCTTGATGCGTACCCTCTCCCCCGCATATCCGACATGGTCAATCGGATTGCACAGTACAAGGTCTTTTCCATCGTGGACCTTAAGTCGACATATCATCAGCTCACCATCCGCCCGAGCGACCGCAAGTACACTGCCTTTGAAGCAGACGAGCGGCTCTACCACTTTTTATGGCGTTCCCCCTTCCTCACGGTTCCAAAGCCCTGAAACGCTGCCTGGGTTTTTTCTCTTATTGCGCCCAGTGGGTCCCCAACTACGCGGACAAGGCCCCCCCGCTAATTCAGTCCACCGTTTTTCCCCTGTCGGCAGAGGCCCGCCAGGCCTTCAGCCGCATCAAAGCGAATATCGCAAAGGCCACGATGCACGCAATCGATGAGTCCCTCCCCTTCCAAGTCGAGAGCGACGCATCCGACGTAGCTCTGGCGGCCACCCTCAACCAAGCGGGCAGACCCGTGGCCTTTTTCTCCCGTACCCTCCACGCTTCAGAGATCTGCCACTCCTCAGTGGAAAAGGAAGCCCAAGCCATAGTGGAAACTGTGCGACATTGGAGGCATTACCTGGCCGGCAGGAGATTCACTCTCCTCACTGACCAACCGTCGGTAGCCTTTATGTTCGATAATGCACAGCGGGGCAAGATCAAGAACGACAAGATCTTGCGGTAGAGGATCGAACTCTCCAAATATAATTATGAGATCTTGTATCGTCCCGGAAAGCTTAACGAGCCGTCCGATGCCCTACCCCGCGGCACATGTGCCAACGCACAAGTGGACCATCTCCAAGCCCTCCACGAGGACCTCTGCCATCCGGGGGCAACTCGGTTCTACCACTTTGTAAAGACCCGCAACCTCCCCTACTCCGTCGAGGAGGTCCGAACAGCCACCAGGAACTGCCAAATCTGCTAAGAGTGCAAGCCGCACTTTTTCAGGCCAGATAGAGCGCACCTGATAAAGGCTTCCCGTCCCTTTGAACGCCTCAGTCTGGACTTCAAAGGCCCCCTCTCCTCCACCGATCGCAACACGTACTTCCTAAACGTGGTGGACGAATACTCCCGTTTCCCTTTCGCCATCCCCTGTCCCGACATGACCACGGCCACAATCATTAAAGCTCTCTGCACCATTTTTACACTGTTCAGTTTCCCCGCCTACATCCATAGCGATAGGGGGTCCTCCTTCATGAGCGACGAACTGCGTCAATTCCTGCTCAGTAAGGGCATCGCCTCGAGCAGGGCAACCAGTTACAACCCCCGGGGGAACGGTCAGGTAGAGAGGGAGAACGGAACGGTCTGGAAGACCGTCCTACTGGCCCTAGGGTCCAGAAGTCTCCCAGTTTCCCGTTGGCAGGAAGTCCTCCCAGATGCCCTCCACTCCATCTGGTTGCTGCTGTGTACCACAACTAATCAAACGCCTCACGAGCGCCTCCTTGTCTTCCCTAGGATGTCCTCCTCTGGAACGTCATTTCCGACCTGGCTGGCAGCCCCAGGATGCATCTTGTTCCGAAAGCATGTGCGGGCGCACAAATCAGACCCGTTGGTCGAGAGGGTTCATTTTCTCTATGCAAACCCTCAATACTCCTACGTGGCGTACCCCGACGGCCGACAGGACACGGTCTCCCTGAGGGACCTGGCACCCGCTGGAGCTCCCCACACCCCCCCAACACCAATCACCCCCTCCCTCCCACCGGCGCACCCCACAGCCACTCCCTTCCCGGGTGGATCGGTCCTCCTGCCGTGCCCGCCCAGGAGTAGTGAAACAGGAACAAACATCGCGACGCTCCCAGAGACGACAGTGCCCGAGCCAGCGCCTGCACCACCACCGGGGCTGAGACGATCGGCAAGGACGACCAGGGCACCCACTCGACTCACCGAATCCGCGTGACAAAGCAAGATCTGTAAATAATTCAGTGGTCCAGTAAAAGCGGCATTGTAAATAGTTAACAGGGATATCGATGCATAGCCACTGTGTTAAGGGAATCCCAGTACTGACCTTGTAAACCCCACCACCATGCGACCCACCACCCCGCCGGGTTCTTTTTTAACAAAGGTGAATGTGGTGGTATGTATTAGGGGTAGTATGGTACCCAGTGATGCCGTGAGGCTATTGGTTGACAGACACTGGATCCGGATTGGATCTGCCGCCTGCTGGCTCTACCCAGTAAGGCGGAGTATAAGAACCCGGGTTCTCCCAGCAGCCGCATTCTGTAGCCGAGCTGCTGGGGAACAAGTCTGCGTAATAAAGCCATCGATTGACTTTATCTCTTCTCGCCTCGTGAGTGATTGATTGTGCTACAGAACCCCAACACCACCCTCCACCCCCCCACCCTCCCCCTAATACCCTCCCTACAAACATTCCCCTCCCCAACTCCAGATGAAAACATGTAAATACAACTGGCGGACGAGCCAAGTCAATGTACATCCAAAAGGGCGACACGGAGCGGGGCAAGGTTATCTGGGTGCCCTGTGCATAACACCTCCCCCTCCAGCTTATTGAGGATGCTGTCACATGCAAATAACCAAATCCTGATATTATGTAACATAAAACGGAAAACCAATAAAATACTTAAACAGTAACCGGGGGGGGGAGGGGGGGGGGCGACTTGGGCAGGGGGAGGGGATTTAGCTGATATTGGTGTGGGGGGGGGAGGTGGAGGGGTTATCCCTGTTATTATATGTTATTGTGTGCTTTCTTTCTCAAAATTGTAAAAAAAAGCGTTAAAATCTCAATAAAAATCTTTCAAAAGAAAAACTGAGGCTGCTTCGAGCTCTGAAATAAGACACACGGGGTGCGACTCTCCGTTGGCGGGATCCGCCCTTCGCTGGCGGCGCACTCACATCCGAGGATTTTCCGACGGCGTGGGGTGGCCACAATGGGAAACCCCATTAGCCGGCTGCCCGGACTGAGGATCCTGCTGCTGGGAAAGGGCGTGCCGCACCAGAAAACAGGTCTGGCGGGACGGAGAATCCCGCCCATTCTGTGCAAGAACAATGAACAGGGCAACAACCATTTATTGGGCACACGCAAGAGCAGAACGAGTGACATTACAAACTCACAACATCCTACTCTGGCTTACGTACTTCACATAGACAGGTTTCTTCTTTCACACATCGAAAAACACAGCCCAATGTTTTGTCTGAATGCTAACGTAGACACATACTCACCTGGTTGATGAATCATTGAACTGTTTAAGATGCTGATCACTGCAATGCCTTGTGTTATGAGACACTTGCATTGTATTATATGAAAAAGCTCAATATAGCTTCAAGGTATGTTTTGTCAGGGTCACGAAGAATCCAGCACGAGTTTTAAGGATACAAAGTAATAACATTTATTTACTATAACAACATATACATAACAGTAGCAGTAACTTCCTTTGCTACCTTCTCCTTCCTCTTGGTTCCTGAAGTGGCCAGCTTATTTATACTAGGAGTTTCTCCGCCCCCCTCATTGGGGAAGTTCATACTCCCACAGGATTGTGGGATAGTCATTAGTCCCCAGCCAATCGTAAGTAGGCAGGTTATAACATCCCTCCGCCCCAAAGTCCAAGGAATCCACCAAAGACCCTGGCGAAGGAAGGTGTCGGACTCATTTGGCCGCAGGCCGGACGCCATTTGCACCCGGCGCTGGATCAGGCGGCGTGTAACGAGACGGAGACCGGCGCTTCCGTGATGAACGGCGCGGTTGTACATCCGCGGCCCGTGGACCCGAGGATTCCCCCTCTGATGCATCCTGTGTCTCCATCTCGGAGTCAGAGTCTGCTGCCTCCGTCATGTCAGCGTCTCTATCTCCATTTTGCCCCGTAACGACATGCGGAGGCTTCGAGTAAGGCACCAGTGGAAGATTTTGAGGACTACCTTCCCTTGTCTCTGGTCTTTGCAGCTGTTGAAATGAGCTCCGGGGGCGGGGAATCTTTTGAGGGGATGATCTTCTGGACCGGACGTGGTCTACATGTTTTCGCTGGAGACGACCCTGGGCTTGCACTTGGTAAGATATAGGGCCCGTTTGGCGAAAGATTACACCAGGAACCCATTGGGCACCACCAGAAAAACTCCGCACGAATACTGGGTCACCGGGCGCAAACTGCCGAATCGGACGATGCCGAGAAAATCCCTGTCCCTGCCGCTCTTGTGTGCGGCGTACTTTTGCGCCAATGTCCGGGAAAACCATACTAAGGCGGGTGCGGAGTCTCCGGCCCATTAGGAGTTCTGCGGGAGCAACCCCAGTCACTGCATGTGGGGTGGTCCTGTATGTAAACAAAACGCGAGCCAGTCTCGTGTCCATTGATCCGGAAGACTGCTTCTTTAGGCCTCTTTTGAATGTCTGCACTGCACGCTCTGCCAACCCATTTGAAGCCGGGTGGTAAGGGGCAGTGCGGATATGGCGGATGCCGTTCAGCTTTGTAAACCTAGCAAACTCCTCACTCATGAATGGAGTGCCATTATCCGTGACCAGCACCTCGGGGAGGCCATGCGTACTAAACGATAAACGCATCTTTTCAATTGTTGCGCAGGACGTTGTCCCCTGCATCTTATGCACCTCCAGCCATTTGGACTGGGCGTCAATTAGTAAAAGGAACATGGATCCCTGAAAAGGGCCTGCGAAATCTGCATGCAAGCGTGCCCAAGGCCGCCCTGGCCATTCCCAGTGATGTAGGGGCGCGGCCGGCGGAAGCTTCTGATGCTCCTGGCAAATGGAGCAGTTTTGGGCCACCTTCTCAATGTCGGTGTCGAGGCCTGGCCACCAGATATAACTCCGGGCCAACATTTTCATCTTGGTCACGCCCGGATGCCCATTGTGCAAGTCTGATAATATCAGCTCCTGGCCTTTTTCTGGGACAATCACACGCGTCCCCCACAAGAGGATGCCGTCTTCCACGCTGAACTCTGACAGTTTGGAGGAAAATGCCTGCAACTCGCCTGGGAGCTGTCTATGCTGCCCACCATACAGGACTATGTGCCGAACCTTTGACAGGACTGGCTCCGTCTGGGTCCACTCACGGATCTGTGATGCCGTGACAGGCAATGTGTCCATAAAGTTTAGGGTTGCAACCACCTCACCGGTCGTGGGGGTCGACATGGGGCCGGTCGAGAAAGGCAATCGGCTCAGTGCGTCGGCATTTGCTATCTGCGTACCTGGTTTGTGATCCAGAGAATACTCATATGCAGCAAGCAACAAAGCCCAGCGCTGAATCCGTGCAGAAGCAATGGGCAGTATTGGCTTATCCTCTCTGAAGAGTCCCAGCAGGGGCTTATGATCAGTCACGATAGTGAAATGGCGGCCGTACACATACTGGTGGAAGCGTTTCACCGCGAAAACTACTGCCAGGCCCTCCTTCTCGATCTGCGCGTACTTTTTCTCCGCTGCAATGTGCGGGAGGCGAAAGCTATCGGTCGCTCACCCCCGTTTTCCATCTTGTGGGACAGGACGGCCCCAATACCATACGGGGATGCATCGCATGTGACGACCAAAGGCTTTCCCGGATCATAGTGGGTGAGTAACCCAGATGACGACAATTGTTGCTTTACCCGCCGGAAAGCGGTTTCTTGCGGCTGACCCCAAACCCAGGTGTGATTTTTCTTTAGCAGCAGGTGCAAAGGGGCCAGCATAGTTGCCAGATTGGGGAGGAACTTCCCGTAATAGTTTACGAGACCGAGAAAAGAACGAAGATGCGAAGTGTCAGTCGGGGTGGGGGCATGTTGAATTGCACGCACCTTCTCTGCGACGGGGTGCAGACCCTCGCGGTCCACCCGATAACCTAGGTAGACTACTTCTTTTGCCTGAAATACGCACTTTGTGTGACGTAAACGGACTCCAGCCTCCGAAAGGCGTTTAAGGACAGCCTCCAGATTTTCCAAATGCTCTTGCTCCGACGTCCCTGTAATCAACACGTCATCTAGGTAGACAGCCACACATGGTAAACCTCTCAAAATGCCCTCCATAACACGTTGAAAAATTGCGCAGGCAGAGGATACTCCAAAGGGCAACCATGTATATTCATACAGGCCCCGGTGTGTGTTAATTGTTACATATGGTCGGGAGGCAGGGTCCAGCTCCAACTGCAGGTAGGCGTGACTCATATCTAATTTTGTGAATGAGAGTCCACCTGCAAGTTTCGCGCAGAGATCCTCTATGCGAGGCATTGGATATCGGTCGAGTCGGGAAACTGTATTCATTGTAAGTTTATAGTCGCCACACAAGCGAATTGTGGCATCTGGCTTCATTACTGGTACAATTGGTGCTGCCCAGTCAGCAAAACGGACGGGCCTGATAATACCCAAACTCTCCAAACGAGTGAGCTCCCCTTCTACCTTCTCGAGCAAGGCGTAAGGCACTGGGCGCGCCCGGAAATAGCGCGGCGTGACTCCTGGTTCAACTTGGATACGGGCTACGGCCCCTTTTATTTTCCCCAAACCAGGCTGGAATACCTCTGGGTATCGTCCTAGCACCTCAGTCAACCCTCCAGAAACTGTTTGGAGGATGTGCTGCCATTGCAACCGCAAATGGCGCAACCAGTCCCGACCCAACAGGCTGGGCCCATGGCCACGCACTACGATAAGTGGGAAACGCCCCTCCTGGCGTCCATAGACAACAGGGGTCATTGTAGTTCCTGCAATGTCCAGTGGTTCCCCCGTGTAGGTGGCCAACCTGGCCTGTGAGTCAGTTAATGTAAGGGTCTGTATACTCTGCTTGATGCGGTCGAATGTCCTCTGGGCGATCACGGAGACCGCTGCGCCAGTATCCAACTCCATCTCCAGCGGGTGGCCATTGACCCGTACTGTCACCTTAATGGGGGCCACACGGGGACCTGCCACACAATGCAGCTGCAGGCAGTCGTCCTCCGTCTCCACGTCCTCAGGAGTGGTCGCCGCAGGTTCATCCACATGGAAGGTACAGCCTCTGGGCTGGTCCCAGTTACGGCCCCTGGGCTGGTCCCAGTTTCGGTCGGAACGACGGCGCCTCTGGCGTCCCCAGGACCGCCGTCAGCGACGGGGTCGGCGCCTACAAGTCTGACACGGACATGGCTCCTCATCCATTGGTTCTGGAGAAGGCTCTCTTTGGGGAGGAATGTCCGATGGCCACTGGCGTCAGTCCGGACGTTGCCTCGCGGATGTTTTTGGGCGGAAAGGGTTGCGCCCCAAGGCATGCACTTCCATTCCCTGTAGCTCCTGTACTCCTCGCTCTGCGCTCTCTCGGGACAAGACTATTTGTATTGCCTGTTGAAAAGTCAATGCTGGCTCCGCTAACAACTTTCTCTGGGGTGCTGCATTGTTAATACCGCAAACCAAATGGTTGCGTAACATTTCTGACAAGGTCTCACCATAGTCACAGTATTCCGCAATCCCGCGTAGCCTGGATAAAAAATCGGCAAGGGATTCTCCAGGGGTCCTCTCAGCGGTATTAAACCGGTAACGCTGGACTATCGTGGACGGGGTTGGGTTCACAAGTTCGTCAAACGTTTTGGTGTCCGGCACAGCTGGGTACGTAAGGCTCCTAATCACCCCAAACGTTTGCGGGCCGCAGGCGGTGAGCAATATGACCACCTGGCGCTCGTTTTCAGTGATATTGTTAGCCCGACACTGGAGCGGTTCACACCGCTCAAGCCTCCCTTCCTGGTACCAACTGGGCGCCGCGCCAACCCGCGCATGCGCAGTGGCACCGCACCAACCCGCGCAAGCGCGGGGGACTTCCTCAAAGCACCGGACCCGACGCATCACGGCGTGGGGGTTCAGGCGCCGGCCGCGTAACAAAATAGGGCCGGGGCTGGCGAGGCTGACCCACCGATCGGTGGGCCCTGATCGCAGGCCCGACCACATCGGAGGCCCTCCCGGTGAAGGCCCCCCCCCCACAGGCCACCCCGATCCTGCGCGCAGAGTTCCCGCCGGCTGCGAGCAGGTGTGGACGGCAGCGGCGGGACTCTGCCGTTTCCACGCGCTGCTCGGCCCATCAAGGCCGGAGAACTGGCGGCCCAGCCGCGGACTGCAACCCGTGACTGGCACTGCGCCAAACGCGCCAGCGCAAATGGCGCTGATTCTCCGCTCCTCGGAGAATCACGTGCTGGCGTCGGGGCGGCGTGGCTTGGTTGCGGCGATTCTCCAGCCCAGCGCGGGGCTCGGAGAATCCCGCCCAGGGCATTGGAGCAATCAGAGTACCTTTAAGAAATGGGTGTTGAAGAAATGTACTTTTAAGAAATGGGTGTTTATGAGTGATGTCAGAGTGTGGGTGGAGCTGAGCTGTCTGTCAGATTTTTACTTTTGTTTTTGCTGCAGGGTGTGTTTCGTTTTCAGAGCTGGATAGCTGCAGTCACAGCCAGAAGGTGTATTAGAGTCTCTCTCTGCAGAATCTACAGAATGCAAATTGATCATTTGGTGATTTAGAACATAGAACATAGAACAATACAGCGCAGTACAGGCCCTTCGGCCCACGATGTTGCACCAAAACAAAAGCCATCTAACCTACACTATGCCATTATCATCCATATGTTTATCCAATAAACTTTTAAATGCCCTCAATGTTGGCGAGTTCACTACTGTAGCAGGTAGGGCATTCCACGGCCTCACTACTCTTTGCGTAAAGAACCTACCTCTGACCTCTGTCCTATATCTATTACCCCTCAGTTTAAAGCTATGTCCCCTCGTGCCAGTCATTTCCATCCGCGGGAGAAGGCTCTCACTGTCCACCCTATCCAACCCCCTGATCATTTTGTATGCCTCTATTAAGTCTCCTCTTAACCTTCTTCTCTCCAACGAAAACAACCTCAAGTCCATTAACCTTTCCTCATAAGATTTTCCCTCCATACCAGGCAACATCCTGGTAAATCTCCTCTGCACCCGCTCCAAAGCCTCCACGTCCTTCCTATAATGCGGTGACCAGAACTGTACGCAATACTCCAAATGCGGCCGTACCAGAGTTCTGTACAGCTGCAACATGATCTCCTGACTCCGGAACTCAATCCCTCTACCAATAAAGGCCAACACTCCATAGGCCTTCTTCACAACCCTATCAACCTGGGTGGCAACTTTCAGGGATCTATGTACATGGACACCTAGATCCCTCTGCTTATCCACACTTTCAAGAACTTTACCATTCGCCAAATATTCCGCATTCCTGTTATTCCTTCCAAAGTGAATCACCTCACACTTCTCTACATTAAACTCCATTTGCCACCTCTCAGCCCAGCTCTGCAGCTTATCTATATCCCTCTGTAACCTGCTACATCCTTCCACACTATCGACAACACCACCGACTTTAGTATCGTCTGCAAATTTACTCACCCACCCTTCTGCGCCTTCCTCTAGGTCAATGATAAAAATGACAAACAGCAACGGCCCCAGAACAGATCCTTGTGGTACTCCACTTGTGACTGAACTCCATTCTGAACATTTCCCATCAACCACCACCCTCTGTCTTCTTTCAGCTAGCCAATTTCTGATCCACATCTCTAAATCACCCTCAATCCCCAGCCTCCGTATTTTCTGCAATAGCCTACCGTGGGGAACCTTATCAAACGCTTTGCTGAAACTATCCATAGCCCCAACTGAAACTTCACACCTCATCTTCAAATAGGCCTCCTTCTTCCTCTTAACAAGAGATTCCACTTCTTTGGTAAACCACGGTTCCCTCGCTCGACGCCTTCCTCCCTGCCTGACCAGTACATACTTATCAAGAACACGCAGTAGCTGATCCTTGAACAAGCTCCACTTATCCAGTGTGCCCAACACTTGCAGCCTACTTCTCCACCTTATCCCCCCCAAGTCACGTCTAATGGCATCATAATTGCCCTTCCCCCCAGCTATAACTCTTGCCCTGCGGTGTATACTTATCCCTTTCCATCATTAACGTAAACGTCACTGAATTGTGGTCACTGTCCCCAAAGTGCTCTCCTACCTCCAAATCCAACACCTGGCCTGGTTCATTACCCAAAACCAAATCCAACGTGGCCTCGCCTCTTGTTGGCCTGTGTCAGGAAACCCTCCTCCACACACTGTACAAAAAACGACCCATCTAATGACCTCGAACTATATTTTTTCCAGTCAATATTTGGAAAGTTAAAGTCTCCCATAATAACTACCCTGTTACTTTCGCTCTTATCCAGGATCATCCTCGCCATCCTTTCCTCTACATCCCTAGAACTATTTGGAGGCCTATAGAAAACTCCCAACAGGGTGACCTCTCCTTTCCTGTTTCTAACCTCAGCCCATACTACCTCGGAAGGTGAGTCCCCATCTAGCATCCTCTCCGCCACCGTAATACTGCTCTTGACTAGCAGCGCCACACCTCCCCCTCTTTTGCCTCCTTCTCTGAGCTTACTAAAACACCTTAACCCCGGAACCTGCAACATCCATTCCTGTCCCTGCTCTATCCATGTCTCCGAAATAGCCACAACATCGAAGTCCCAGGTGCCAACCCATGCTGCCAGTTCCCCTACCTTATTTCGTATACTCCTGGCATTGAAGTAGACACACTTCAAACCACCTACCTGAACACTGGCCCCCTCCTGCGACGTCAAATCTGTGCCCCTGACCTCTATACTCTCATTCTCCCTTACCCTAAAACTACAATCCAGGTTCCCATGCCCCTGCTGCATTAGTTTAAAACTAATAACTGCTCTCAGTAATAACTTTAATCTGATGTGCTTCTGTTGAAAGGTTTTGTTTTAAGTCTTACGGATGTTAAAAGGAAAGTAAGAATTACTTAGTGTTGTATTCTTTGGGGGTTGTATTTGAATTAATGGTTGCTAAGATGTTCAATGTATGTTTTTGAAAAGGTTAACATAATCTAGTAAACGTTGTGGGTCAGATGAACTCCATGATACACTTTGGGGTTCTCTAACGCTGGCCCATAACAAATTGGGGGCTCATCCGGGATAAAAGTGTATCTATTGGATTGGCTTTGTGAACTTAAAGACAGTGAGGGGTGAGCATATTGTGGGTAGTCCATATCTAATAAAGATCAAGATCGAATTTTACCTCAAGGTTATTCACAAAGTTATGGATAGCTTAGCAATAAAAGAATTTAAATCAACTGCGTACCATCCAGAATCACAGGGAGCGTTAGATAGGTGGCATCAGACATTAAAGACAATGATGAGGGCTTATTGTCATGATTATCCAGAGGATTGGGATAAAGGAATTCCATTCGTACTGTTTGCAATTAGGGATGCACCTACTGAATCAACCAAATTTAGTCCTTTTGAACTTAAGTTTTGGTCATGAGGTAAGAGGACCACTTAAATTGATTAAGGAAAAATTGGTGAGTGAGAAATCGGAAATTACATTATTGGATTACGTGTCAAATTTTAGGGAACGATTAAATAGAGCATGTTAATTGACTAGACAACATTTAAAAGTTGCACAAAATGTGATGAAATGGTTAGACTACAAGCATGCAGTTACAAGAACGGACTCTTATCCTATCCCATGTTTGGAGGATTGCATTGAGAAAGTGGGACAATCAGTTTTTATTTCCAAACTGGATTTACTTAAAGATTACTGGCAGGTACCTTTATCCGAAAGGGCGAAGGAGATTTCAGCTTTTGTGACTCCAGATGGTATATACCAATTCAAAGTTATGCCATTTGGCATGAAAAACGCCCCAGCCACATTTCAACGGTTAACTAACAAAATCGTTTCAGGATTACCCAATTGTGCGGTGTACATCGACGATTTGGTAATTTTCAGCCAGACATGGGAAGAACATTTGAAACATCTGATGGAGTTATTCGATTGACTTCAGGAGGCAGGTTTGGTGATAAACCTAGCCAACGGCGAATTTAGAAAAGCCCAAGTCACTTTCCTTGGCCAGACAATTGGACAGGGTCAAATTGTCCCAAGGGATGTGAACACAAAAGTTATTGTGGAGTTTCCGATACCCTCGACACGATGGGAAATAATGCGATTTCTTGGTTTGAGTGTACTTTACCGGAAATTTGTACCGAATTTCGGCAGTGTGGTCACTCCACTGACGGACTTGCTCAAGAAGCGTAACAAATTCCAGTGGACAGCGGAATGTCAACAGGCATTTGACGGCCTGAAGGCTGTGTTGACCACTGCTCCTGTGTTAGTCATCGCAAATTATACGAAACCATTCAAAGTGGCTGTTGATGCGAGCGATGTGGGCGTAGGTGCGGTGCTTCTACAAGACGACGACGAAGGGCTAGAGTGGCCTGTTGATTATTTTTCAAAGAAATTGAATTCTCACCAGAAAAAGTATTCAACGATTGAGAAGGAGACATTGAGTTTGGTGCGAGCTTTGCAACATTTTCACATTTATGTGACCAGCAATCCATCTGACACCATTATGTATAATCCGTTGACGTTTTTGGAGCGATTCCGGAATAACAATACAAGGCTCTTTCGCTCCCCAACTCCAGATGGAAATATGTAAATAAAACTGGTGGACGAGCCGAGTCAATGTATATCCAAAAGGGGGACAAGGAGAGGGGCAAGGTTATCTGGGTGCCCTGCACATAATACCTCCCTCTCCAGCTTATTGAGGATGCTGTCACATGCAAATAACCAAATCCTGATATTATGTATCATTCCCCCCCCCCCCCCGCCCCCCCCCCCACCCTCCCCCTAATACCCTCCCTACAAACATTCCCCTCCCCAACTCCAGATGAAAACATGTAAATACAACTGGCGGACGAGCCAAGTCAATGTACATCCAAAAGGGCGACACGGAGTGGAGCAAGGTTATCTGGGTGCCCTGTGCATAACACCTCCCCCTCCAGCTTATTGAGGATGCTGTCACATGCAAATAACCAAATCCTGATATTATGTAACATAAAACGGAAAACCAATAAAATACTTAAACAGTAACCGGGGGGGGGGAGGGGGGGGGGCGACTTGGGCAGGGGGAGGGGATTTAGCTGATATTGGTGTGGGGGGGAGGTGGAGGGGTTATCCCTGTTATTATATGTTATTGTGTGCTTTCTTTCTCAAAATTGTAAAAAAAAGCGTTAAAATCTCAATAAAAATCTTTCAAAAGAAAAACTGAGGCTGCTTCGAGCTCTGAAATAAGACACACGGGGTGTGATTCTCCGTTGGCGGGATCCGCCCTTCGCTGGCGGCGCACTCACATCCGAGGATTTCCCGACGGCGTGGGGTGGCCACAATGGGAAACCCCATTAGCCGGCTGCCCGGACTGAGGATCCTGCTGCTGGGAAAGGGCGTGCCGCACCAGAAAACAGGTCTGGCGGGACGGAGAATCCCGCCCATTCTGTGCAAGAACAATGAACAGGGCAACAACCATTTATTGGGCACACGCAAGAGCAGAACGAGTGACATTACAAACTCACAACATCCTACTCTGGCTTACGTACTTCACATAGACAGGTTTCTTCTTTCACACATCGAAAAACACAGCCCAATGTTTTGTCTGAATGCTAACGTAGACACATACTCACCTGGTTGATGAATCATTGAACTGTTTAAGATGCTGATCACTGCAATGCCTTGTGTTATGAGACACTTGCATTGTATTATATGAAAAAGCTCAATATAGCTTCAAGGTATGAGATTACAGACAATTCGAGTTCTTTATTCAATCAGCATAATCCAGAGATTGATTTACAGTGTACACAGATTTCAATGAGTCACCATGAGAAGACGAGCAATAAATTGGAACTTTTAAAAATTCAGAAATGGGACACAGATGTCACTGGCTATATCAGCATTTATTGCCCATCCTTACTTTCCCATGAGTAGGTGGTGGTGAGCTGCTGTTTTAACCCGCACGAAACATAGGGGGCGGGATTCTCCGACATGGGGGCAGAGTGTCCGTGCCGTCGTGAACGCCATTGCATTTCACAATGGCGTGAAATGGGCACGGGCACTACTGATTCTGGTCCCCACAGGGGGCCAGCATGGCACTGGAATGGTTCACGCCGCTCCAGTCTCTCTTCCCGGCGCCAACTGGGCGCTGCACCAACCCGCGCATGCGCAGTGGCGCCGCGCCAATCCGCGTATGTGCGGGGGACTTCCTCAACGCGCCGGCCCCGATCCAACATGACGTGGGGGGTTCAGGGGCCGGCCGTGTAACAAAATAGGACCGGGGCTGGAGAGGCCGTCCCGCTGATCGGTGTGCCCTGATCACAGGCCAGACCCCATCGCAGGCCCCCCCCCCAGTGAAGGAGCCCCCCTCCAACCCCCACACGCCGCCCCCCGACCCTAGGCAGACAACGGCCCGCGACCGGCGCCACGCCAAACGCGCCGGCACAAATGGTGCCAAAGAACAAAGAAATGTACAGAAATATACAGGTTCTATACAGCTGCAACATGACTTGCCAATTCTTATACTCGATGCCCCGGCCAATGAAGGCAAGCATGCCGTATGCCTTCTTGACTACCTTCTCCACCTGTGTTGCCCCTTTCAATGACCTGTGGACCTGTACTCCTAGATCTCTTTGACTTTCAATACTCTTTGCCGGTTCTCTGCTGCTCGGAGAATCACATGCTGGCATCGGGGTGGCGTGGCACGTTTGTGGCAATTCTCCGGCCCAGCATGGGGCTTGGAGAATCCCGCCCAGGGCATTGGAGCAATCCGTCTCCTGTCATGTGAGAGTACCTTTAAGAAATGGGTGTTGAAGAAATGCACCTTTAAGTAATGGGTGTTTATCAGTGATGTCCAGAGTGTGGGTGGAGCTGGACTGTCTGTCAGCTTTTTACTTTCTTTTTAGGCTGTTTTCTTCAGGGTGTGCTTAGTTTTGTTTTCGAGCTGGATAGCTGCAGTCACAGCCAGAAGGTGTATTAGAGTCTCTCTCTGTAATCTAAAGAATGTAAATCGATCCTTTGGTGATTTAAAACTAATAACTGCTCTCAGTAGTGACTTTAACCTGATGTGCTTCTGTTGAAAGGATTTGTTTTAAGTCTTATGGATGTTAAAAGGAAAGTAAGAACTACTTAGTGTTGTATTCTTTGGGGGTTGTATTTGAATTAATGATTGCTAAGATGTTCAATGTATGTTTTTGAAAAGGTTAACTTGAGTTCATAGAATAAACATTGTTTTTGCTTTAAAAAATACTTTTCCATTTCTGCTGTGCCACACCTGTACAATGGGCCGTGTGCTTCCCATACCATAATCTAGTAAAAGATGTGGGTCAGGTGAACTTCTTGATACACTTTGGGGTTCTCTAACCCTGGCCATAACACTCCCGATGAGACTCGCCGAATGTGAGCTCCCCCCGCTCAGGGGACGGGGAGCCCGAGGACAGTCATGATTGCGATCTGTTTAAAAATGGTCAGGTATGGAACCGACGGCACAGACCCGGCTGGGATCTGATGTATCTTGCAAATATAATTGCTTTGCAATAAACCAAGTTTTCTTTTGGCCATCTCGGTTCGGACTTGTTCGTGACCTACGAAAGCTGTCTTTGTGAATCGCTGCTGTCGATGTAATGTATTTAAATCCACAGTGCTGTTAGGGAGGGAGTTCTAGGATTTTGATCCTCCAAGTCAGGATGGTGATAGACTTGGAGAGGAGCTTCCAGATGATGATGTTACCTTGTGTTTGCTACCTTTGTTCCTCTCGATGGTTGAGGTTGTGGGTTTGGAAGTTGCTGTCTAAGGAGTCTTGGTGAGTTCCTGCAGTGCATCTTGTAGATGGGACACATGGCTGCCACTATGCATCAGTGGGGGAGGGAGTGACTGTTGGCAGATGGGACACCTAACAAGTGGGCCGCTTTGTCCTAGATGGTGTCCAGCTTCTTGAATGTTGTTGAAGCTGCACTCATCCAGGCAAGTGGAGAGGATTCTATCACGCTCCTAACTTGTGTCTTGTAGATTGTGGTCAGGCTTTGGGGAGTCAGGAGGTGAGTTACTCTCTGCAGAATTCCTAGCTTCTGACTTGCTCTTATAACCACAGTATTTATATAGCGTGCCTAGTGCAGTTTCTGGTCAATGTTAACTCTCAGGATGTTGATAATGGCGATTCGGTGGTGGTAATGCCATTGAATGTCAAGGATAATGGTTAGATCATCTCTTGTTGGAGGTGGTCATTGCCTGGCACTTGTGTGGCATGAATGTTCCTTGCCACCTGTAAGCCCAAGCCTGGATATTGTCCAAGCCTTGCTGCATTTAGACATGGGCTGCTTCAGTATCTGTGGAGTGATGAATGGTGCTGAAAATTGTGCAATCTTTAATGAATATCGTCACTTCTGACCTTCTGATGGAAGGAAGGTCATTGATGAAGCATCTGAAGATGATTGGGCCAAGGACACCTCCCTGAGGAACTGACTGTTGACCTCTTCCTTTGTATCAGTTATGATGCCAACCAGCAGAATTTTTTCCCCTGATTCCCAGAACTGGAGGAAAGAATTCCCAGAATTGCAGGAAGCTACAAGAGCTGATGGCAGTTATGTATCTTTTAGGCTGTCAGGTTGGACATCCAAAACTAACAAATTATTTCAGTTTGATAGGCCTTACACATACTGACTTGTTAATCATTGGAATAACTCACTTCGCTCTTTGGACACTTTTATACTGCTGATCTTATTGTTGATGAATGAACTGATATGTAGAAATGAGCCCCACGATGCACTGCAGCAACTCACCAAGGCTCCTTCGGCAACAACTTCCAAACCCAAGACCTCTACTGAAATGAAATGAAATGAAAATCGCTTATTGTCACAAGTAGGCTTCAACAATAAGCAATTTTCATTTCATTTCTTCACTGTTGAGAAGGACTGTGACAAGATTAATAATTTCAAGAAAAAAAATTATTCTGATCAGCCAAACACACAAGCATTTGCAGTCTAGCAAGAAATAAATTCCTTCCCGTACTCTTCCCCATTTTCCAACATTTCCATCTGTGTAGCAAGATCATTCCAAACTTGAAAGGGGCTGAAAATTAAACTTAATCAAGAAGGAATGACAGGAGCTATGTGGCAATGAGTCTGCTCCTGATCTACCAAAGCTGGTTTTAACAGTATAATTGCAGAGAGGACAGCATTCGTAGTAGGCAGTGGTCCACATACACCAGGCTCATTGAGACCAACTTAGAAAACCATTATGAGGGCCCTTTGATTCATATCTTTATTATATGAATGCCCAACTTCCAAACACTTGAACATGAACTGTAAACTTATACCACACATGAGTTATCACTGATGCAGAATTCACCATTATGAATGAGGTAGGAGTTTGGAGTTTAGAAGATGCAAAATAAAAGCCTATGGGCTGACCTGAAAATGATTCAAGAGACAGTTATTGAATTTTGGTAGGTGTTGACATTCATGAAAGGAGAGTTGAATTCTGAGAGATATCCCACTAGGTAACAAATGGATTCACATGGAATCTATTTTCAAAAATACTGGTGCAACACATTTGAGGAAAAATAGTTCCACCTGACTATGAAGTGATAACACAATAACGGTGGGTTGAATATGAGATGAAGGATTGTAGCAGAATGCACAATACAGGGCAGATGCGCATTTACAGTTCGTGGGGCCCTGTGCTTAGCCTCATTTTCGTGGTCACCCAACGGCAGGATCTGAGGGCTGAAACCCTCCCTTCGCACAGACTCTCTTCTCCCCGACCCTCGCACACATTCTCTCTTGCTCCCCACCGCTTGCACACACTCGCTCTTCCACCCGTCCTGGAACACTCTCCTCTCTCTATCCCCACCCCTCACACACACTTCTGTCCCTCTTCTTCTCCCCCCCTGCACCACCACCACTACCACCACTGCCACCACCAACAGCATCGTGGAAAATTTTGTGGTTTAGGAGCTGTAAAAAATATATTGGTCATGCAATTTCTCAATCTTCCATTACACTGTTTTCCTATGTATTAATCATTTCATTCCCCCAACATGATTAAATGTGCGCATTTTAAGTGAAAAATATTAATACCAGATGGCATTTTATTTAAAACCATGAAACATTGAATCATTACATTCATCTTTAGCATAGCTAGAAATTCATTATGCAACGGTTTAATTATGTCATTCAAGCTTATTAAAAACATGAATTACAGAGATTTACTTCCAAGATATGGAACAAAACTGGTGGATCAGCATAGTGGCAAAACAAGCTCAAGCGCTGAATGGCCTACTCTTGTTCTTGTGTTGCTATGTAAATATTAATCAATGGGGTTTAGCACATGTGTGCAAGCATTCATGCATCAAGCTTTTTATCCAGTCAATTCAACTAGTCCAGGTCTCAAAGAACTAGTCAGCTAATTAATTTAGTCAACTAGATTAATGGCTCGTATTTTCTTCAGTATTCAAGGTTATAATGTTATCTGGTTCAGCAGCCTGATCAATCTTCTGTGCCTCAAACTAAACTAAGGCCATTTATGCATTTGCAATCAAGGAGTCAATATCTAATGATTGTGCACCTACCACCATATCATCTTCAACACCACATTCCGACGCCTGTTCGGGTACACGGAGGGAGAATTCAGAATGTCCAATTCACCTAGCAGCATGTCTTTCGGGATTTGTGAGGGGAAACTGGAGCACCCGGAGGAAACACATGCAGACACTGGGAGAACGTGCAGACTCCACACAGACAAGACCCAAGCTGGGAATCGAACATGGGACCCGGGAGTTGTGAAGCAACAGTGCTAACCATTGTGCTACCATGCCGCTCAACGACCCATGTGGCTTTTCTGGCCACCAATACAACTTATAAACTTTTACCGTGGGAATGCCACCTGTCTGTTATTTTTCTCCACAGCATTTTTAGCATTCCACT
The DNA here is from genome assembly GCF_047496885.1 of Scyliorhinus torazame. Classification (NCBI taxonomy): domain Eukaryota; kingdom Metazoa; phylum Chordata; class Chondrichthyes; order Carcharhiniformes; family Scyliorhinidae; genus Scyliorhinus; species Scyliorhinus torazame. Next base: position 221,562,256 of record NC_092711.1, on the reverse strand, counting down.
GTGGCCTTGATTGACTTCAACTGTATCTGATATATATACTTGTATCCAATAATTTATACTTGGTAAAATATTTAATTTTGTAGTTACTTTCTTTTTAAAAAATATATATTTATTTAAATTTTTCAACAAATTTTCAACAAACCCCCCCCCCAACAAGAAAAAGAAACAAAACACAACAAGCAGAAATTATACATTGGATTTCCCGCAAATACAATAACCCCCCATATAACAGTAGAAAACACAGAAAGGGGGGAAAAAAAACACCTGAGCCCAAACGCCACCCCAAAAGAAACCCCCCCTCCCTCCACCCCCGCCCCTGGGCTGCTGCTGCTGCTGACCTCATCCTAACGCTCCGCGTGATAGTCTAGGAACGGTTGCCACCGCCTGGAGAACCCTTGCACAGACCCTCGCAAGGCAAACTTTATCCTCTCCAGCTTGATGAACCCTGCCATGTCATTGATCCAAGGTTCCACACTAGGGGGCTTCGCATCGTTCCACAGTAGCAAAATCCTCCGCCGGGCTACCTGGGACGCAAAGGCCAGAATACCGGCCTCTTTCGCCGCCTGCACTCCCGGCTCGTCTGATACCCCAAATAATGCTAATCCCCAGCTCGGCTTGACCCGGGCGTTCACCACTTTGGACATAGTCCTCGCAAAACACCTCCAAAACCCATCCAGCGCCGGGCACGACCAGAACATATGGACGTGATTTGCTGGGCTCACCGAGCACCTCCCACATCTGTCCTCCACCCCAAAGAACCTACTCAACCTCACCCCTGTCATATGCGCTCTGTGAGTAACTTTAAACTGTATTAGGCTGAGCCTGGCGCAAGAGGAGGAAGAGTTAACCCTACTCAGGGCATCAGCCCACAGACCCTCATCTATCTCCTCCCCAAGCCCCTCCCCCCACTTGCTCTTTAACTCCTCCACCGAGGCCTCCTCCTCTTCCTCCAGCTCCTGGTAAATCGCCAAAACCTTGCCTTCTCCAACCCATACACCCGAAATCACCCTGTCCTGAATCCCACGTGCCGGAAGCAGCGGGAATGCCCTCACCTGCCGCCTCACAAAAGCCCTCACTTACATGTACCTGAAAGCGTTTCCCAGGGGTAGCCCAAACTTCTCCTCCAGCGCCCCTAAGCTCGCAAACGTCCCATCGATGAACAGGTCCCCCATTCTTCTGATCCCTGCCCGATGCCAGCTCCGAAACCCCCCATCCATCCTTCCCGGGACAAACCGATGATTCTCCCGAATCGGGGGCCAAACCGAGGCTCCCACCTCACCCCTATGTCACCTCCACTGCCCCCAGATCTTCAGCGTCGCCGCCACCACCGGACTCGTGGTGTACCTTGTCGGCGAGAGCAGCAGCGGTGCCGTCACCAGTGCCCTCAGGCTCGTGCCCACACAGGACGCCATCTCTAGCCCCTTCCACGCCGCCCTCTCTTCCTCCATTACCCACTTACGGATCATCGCCGCGTTGGCTGCCCAATAATAGCCACATAGATTCAGCAGCGCCAGCCTCCTCCTGTCCCTGCTACGCTCCAGAAACACCCTCTTCACCTTCGGGGTCTTATTCGCCCACACAAATCCAATGATGCTCATGCTTACCCGTTTGAAAAAGACCTTGGGGATCAAAATGGGAAGGCACTGGAACACAAAGAGAAACCTCGGGAGGACTGTCATTTTGACCGACTGCACCCGACCCGCTAGTGAGAGTGGCAGCATATCCCATCTTTTAAAATCCTCCTCCATCTGCTCCACCAACCACGTCAAATTGAGCTTATGCAGGGCCCCCCAACTCCTAGCTACTTGGATCCCCAGGTACCGAAAGCTCCTTTCCGCCCTCTTCAGCGGTAGCTCGTCTATCAACCTTCCCTGGTCCCCTGAATGCACCACAAAGAGCTCACTCTTCCCTACGTTGAGTTTATACCCTGAAAAGTTCCCATACTCCTTAAGGATCCGCATGACCTCCGCCATCCCCTCCACTGGATCCGCAACATACAACAACAGGTCATCGGCATACAACGACACCCGGTGTTCCTCTCCCCACCCCGAATCAATCCCCTCCATTTCCTGGACTCCCTCAGTGCCATGGCCAGCGGCTCAATTGCCAGTGCAAACAACAAGGGGGATAAGGGACACCCCTGCCTCGTCCCCCGGTACAGCTGAAAGTACTCCGACCTCCACCGATTCGTAGCCACACTCGCCACAGGGGCTCTATATAGCAGCCTGACCCAACTGATGGACCCCTCCCCGAACCCAAACCTCCGCAACACTTCCCAAAGATACTCCCACTCCACCCAATCAAAGGCCTTCTCCACGTCCATAGCTGCCACTACCTCCGCTTCTCCCTCCACCGAGGGCATCATAATCACATTGAGGAGCATCCGCACATTAGTATTTCGCTGCCTACCCTTCACAAAACCGTCTGGTCCTCATGAATCACCCCCGGGACACAGTCCTCAATTCTCGTAGCCAGCACCTTCGCCAGCAACTTAGACCTTGTCCCGCTTCAAAAGCAAAGAAATCAGCGCATTGTCCTGGACATTGTCGGGGGCAAGGTCCCCTCCTCCCTCGCCTTATTAAAAGTCCTCACTAGCAATGGGCCCAGCAGGTCCACGTATTTCCGATAAAATTCAACCGGGAACCCATCCGGCCCGGGGCCTTCCCCGCCTGCATACTCCCCAATCCTTGAACCAGCTCCTCTAGCCCAATCGGCGCCCCCAAACCATCCACCCGCTCCTCCTCCACCCTCGGGAACCTCAGCTGATCTAGGAATCGTTGCATCCCCTCCTCCCCCGCTGGGGGGACCTGTACAGATCCCCATAAAAGTCCCTAAATACCTTGTTTATTCTCACCGCACTCCGCACCGTATTCCCTCCTCTATCCCTAACTCCACCAATCTCCCTCGCTGCCTCCCTCTTACGAAGCTGATGTGCCAGCATCCGACTCGCCTTCTCCCCATACTCATACACCGCCCCTTGCGCTTTCCTCCACTGTGCCTCTGCTTTCCCCGTGGTCATCAGGTCGAATTCCGTCTGGAGGTTCCGTCGCTCCCTAAGTAGCCCCTCCTCGGGGGCCTCTGCATAACTCCTGTCCACCCTTAAAATCTCCCCCACCAACCTCTCCCTCTCCCTCCTCTCTTTGTAGTTACTTTCTGACTATATAAATAACTTTATTTTCATTTTCTATATCTTATTTCCATCACAGCGCCAGGGACCCGGGGTTGATTCTGAACTTGGGTTACTGTCTGTTTGGAGTTTTCACATTCTCCCCATGTTTGCGTGGGTTTCACCTCCACAACCCAAAAGATGTGCAGGGTCAGTGGATTGGCCATGCTAAATTGGCCCTTAATTTGAAAAAAATAACGGGTACTCTAAATTGATTTTTTCTAAAACTTGGAATGCTCAAAGCGTCTTGAATTAGATGAGTGCAGATATCTCAGAGGGTTGTGGGTCTGGAGGAGATAAGAATGGACAATGCCAGGGAGGGGGTCTGGCTACAAGGGCGAGAATTTTAAAATCACGGTGTTGTTTGGCCGGGAACAATTCTAGGCCAGTGAACATAGGGGTGATAGGGGCATTGGACTTGCTGCGAGTTAAGATCTTAATGTTCAAGGGTAGCTCTAACAAAGGTGGCCTACCACATCAAAGTATATCCTGATACTTTCATTGCTTCCGCTTTTAAATTAAAAAGGTGATTTTTAAAATCCAGATTAAGTCAAGTCCTGAGCGAGCAACCTGGAGTTAACTTGATATTTTTCTACTTTAACTTCATGCGAATAAGGGAAAAAACATCAGAGGACTGCCAGTTGCTATGTTGGTATAAAAATACATGGAGGTCAGGATTGGTTGAGAATGTGGGAAGAAAGCCAACATTTAATGTTTTGCAAGAGGAAGCATTGTACAATAACCATAATAGGAGCTGATGACATCAGCACTGGCTCACACCAGATGGCAGATATATTAAAATGAATGTCAGAAAATATTTCACAGTTGCTGAAGCCTCACTGCAATAAAGGAATGGAGCGCCTAAGCAACCTGTGTGATGCATGTTCTCAACAACAGAAAGTGTAAGTGTTGACTGATTTCTGTGGCTGTTATTGTGTTAGCTGCTTTTCAGTGTGTTCCCACTCCTTTTAGGTCCAGAATTTGTTTTGCAATGGTTTTAAATGAAATCATGTTGTATTATGTTTTAATCACAGAAGATTCAGAGTAATTTTGCCAACAACCCAAAGTGGCTCATGTCATCCACCAGCTCACTGAAGTTCTAAAAGTGAAGACTATTTCCGCATGTACTGCAATTGTTGTCAGCTTATGAACTATTCTCAGTGATTCAGAAAGTGAATTGATTTGGCGAAGTTTGGAAGGCTTCTCACCAAAGGTTCAGGGTATGTCTGGGAGAAAGAGTGGGGTGTGTGTGTATCTGTAAGCAAGTGCGAGTGTGCAAGTAAGAGTACTCAAGAGGTAGAATACAATAGAGCGTGTAGGAGAGCGTGCAAAAGAGTTGGAGAGCATGCGTGAGAATGTGTGAGAGAGAGTGAATGGGAGAGTGAAAAAGTATGTAAAAGAGAACCTGTGTGTGAGCCAAGATGTGAGGCTTTGGGTGTGATCAAGTGCAGGTAATAAAGTGATGTGCGAGAGAGTGTGGCCAAAGTTCAGTCAGGCTCATGGGGGTCTCGCCCACCAGTTGAGGACTGGCAGGGAACACCCATCAGTTCTGTGGGAGAGCCCCAATGGGGTCAAGTTCCATTCAGGCACTTTGCTGTGATTGAAGTCCCCAGCAGTGGAAGTACCATCCACTGGGCTGGCAGCTTTTCCTGCTGCCAGTGCCAGCAGGAGCAGAGGAAGCTGATGGTACTGCATCTACCAGAGGCCCAAGGTCATCAAAGGAGTGCAGACCAAAGGTGAATTAAAGTAGGGATCGTAAAGTGGTGTCGTGGGAGGGAGAGTTGGGGGTATGGGGGGGCGTTCAGATGCAAGGGCAGGGGGGATGACTTTCAGAAGTCTACTACATGGTGCAAGGGTACTCAATTGGGTGTTCAATCCCTGAACCACCGCCCCCCGGCAGAGTGGCGCTCTGAGGGCACAGGAAAGCTATGGGCCGAGCACCATTCCCATATGCATGGAGTGCTACATCCCCCCTCTCTCTCACACACACACACAAATAAGTTAGCTCTTCACTCACTCTTGTAAATTGAGATAAGATAAGTTTTACAATCACCTCGGGCCTTGAAGAGGATGGCACTATGCTTGATTAGGAGTTGGTGTAATTTGAGTTGACAGACTGGAATTGTTAGTACCAAATTCATAGATAAAATACTGCACTTACATATAGGGATCCATCCCACATCTCCAGCAATTGATAATATTTGGTTGGATCACCAGTTGAGTGTTACACTCAAGAAGACCAGACATCTTAACCGTTATGTTCGATAAACCTTCAAGGGATTGAATGTCCACATGGCATATTCCTCTCTGTGGCGGTGACTGGAGCTGAATTAAGTGCGTCAATGCAAGAGGGGAAAATCCTCAATCCAATACCAATTCAAATATACTTATTTTGGTTAAATACTTTCTCCCTGGAGATGATGAAATTGTCACTGTATGTTATTATTTTTAATTAAATCATTTCAAGCTGTTAGGTAATTTAGATCTCTTTGCACTTATTAGGCTCCGTCCTCTTTTTCATTTTAATTTACAACGGAAAATCCAATGACTTTACTTTCCTCGTTACAGCTCTAAACATCGGACCTGTGTCTGATTACTGTTTTCTGAATTAGATCCCATGGCTAGTTTTGAATAACATTTCAAATGCGAAGAATAAAGTGATTTCTGATGAATTTCCAAATAAAACAGATACGAAATGTCCTCTGACTCCTGTACAGTGAGGGCAAAATGGAAGAGCAAAATGTTAAAAAGCTAATGGTACCAACTGTAGGAGTACAGTCCAACCCGGTGCCAACCCAGACAGCATTGGCTGACTCAGTCTTTCTTGTACATCAACATTGCCAGAAAGGGAAATTCACACAAAGCCTATCTTTCTGAGTCTGTACTCTTGTTATCTTTACAGAGTTTAGACCTATTAATAACTAACAGGGGCGTTATAGTGCAAAGGGAGATACTTTTTTCAGGAAGAGAACACGACTAGAATGTCATTTCCCTTCACTCAGCTCTGTCTTTACTGTCAATATGGGCAGATAGGAACTGTAAAAGTTTAACTTCACTCCCCCCTCTTACACACACACCTCCGAAGACTAGCAGTGACTTGGTGTGTCTTTTTCCCAATCGAAAGGCAAACCCTTCAAATCAGCATCCATTACAAAACAAAACTTGGACTGTTTAAACTCCTCTTAGGAGGGTATTGGCAACCATGAACTTCCATTGGATTGGCCCATGATTATGCTTGACAAATTACTGCAACTGTTTGTCATTGTCTTCTGCAGAATGGCTGCCCCTGCTCTTGCCACAAGGCACATTGGAAGGATTTACAGGCTAACAGTCAACCCGTTTGGCCATGTTCTGAACATACCTTACATGACCATCAAATGGGACTTGAACCCAGAGCTTTTGGCCCACAGTTAAGGTCGCTAACACTGCACCGCAAGAACCCCTTCTTCTTAAACTAAGCACAATAATAGCCCTACAAAATATGTGTCAAGAACACCCTCTCATGGCCTCACCCTTTACTGCTGGACAATGACTGCCCTTAATGTCGAGTGAACAATGTATACTAAACTTGAAAGGCTTACCTTTGGAATCACGACAATTGATATTTCTGGTGTTCTTTGAGAAATAAATGAAAGACTTTCATTTGAGTAGAACCTAACACAACCTCACGTTGACCCAAAGCACGTTGTAATCAGATTGGAGCACAGTTGCCGTGGTGAGATAGAAAATACTGCCTTCAAATTCCATAGAGCAAACTCCCACAAACAACAATGTGATAATGAGCAAATAATCAGTTTTAACTGTGTTGGTTGAGGACAAAATGTCTACTCAGAAGAGCAAATATGGCCTTGGCTTAATATCTCACTGAAAAGACAACAGCTCTGACCCTGAACTGGGGTGTCAGCCTAGATTTTGTGTTTAGGTTTCTGGGGTGGTACTTGAACCCATAAACCTCTGACTCAGAGATGAGTGTTATGACTGAGCCATGGCTGACACCAGGAAACAAATGCTGAAGAATCTAGGACAAGCGGATGAAACAATTTGATGATATTAGGCACATGGCTTCAAGGGTGACATAACAGAACGTGCAGGACTAATCTACTTGTTAAAATACGTGTGATATCACCCACTCAAGTGGGGAGGTGTTGGCCTAGTGGTATTGTCACTGGACTAGTGAGTGACCCAGGGTACTGATGGGTTTGAATCCCACCTCTGACAGCTGCTGAAATTTGAGTTCAATAAAAATCTGGAATTAAAACCATTGTTGACTGATGTAAAAACCCATCTGGTTCACGAATGTCCTTTAGAAAAGGAAACCTGGCATCCTTACCTGGTCTGGCCTACATGAGATTCCAGGCCTGCAGCAATGTGCTTGCCCCTTAACAAAATGGCCTCTGAAATGGTTTAGCAAGCCACACTGTCCAGATGCAATGAGGGATGGGCAACAAATGCTGGCTCAGTGACATCCGCATTTAATGAATAAACAAAAAGTAGAAACCCTGGTTTACTCCATTATTGTTGAGATTTTTTTTGCAACCTTACCCATAAAATCCTGTAGGTATTCTATGAACCTCTGCTGTACATGTGGGTGATGTCACGACGCAGAGCAGGGGGACGTGATTTTCCTCAAATAGAATTGCGATCAAGCTCAGAGCTTTTCAAAATGTCATCCTAAATCAAATTCACTTTGAGGAGAAATTAACTTCTTTCTTTTTCCCACAGGACCTCTGCACAGTCAAAGGTGCCTCAGCACGCAGATTACCTGCCTGTCCTGAAGAGGTATCTGGTTGCAAAATACATACAGTACATTATTCTACCTTCTGCAAATTTTGTGGTACTGGCCGCAGGAGCCTATGGGACACTCCACGTCTCTGTCTTGCTCTTGTCTCAGGCCGTGTCCAGGAAGAGCACAGCAGTCTTCATTTCTCACTTGGCAGCAGCAGATGCGATGCTGGTGCCGGCCATCTTGGTCCAGGTGTGCCACCAAGTGTTCGATGTCAAGTTTGTGTCAGAAGACTTCATCCGTGGCCTCATTTGCAATTTCCTGGCAGTGAACACCTATGTCAGTTCTCTCATATTAAGCTGCATCAGCCTGGAGGCTTTTCTCATAACTCAATTCGCTGCACAGTCACGTCATATGAGGACTGTAAGGCATGCTAGAAGGACAAGTATACTTGTCTGGGTTGCTGTGCTCACAGTATGTGTCATTTTACAAGCTGAATGCGCCAACAGATACAACATTGATGCTCCAGGCTTTGAGAAAACCCCTCTCTCAAGGCTATTCCAGTATTTTCTGTTGATAGCTCCTGCTGTTAGAGTACTGTTTGATAATCTAGTCATCTGCTTCAGGTTTGTGAATGGATTCTTCTACTACAAAGTTTACATCGCCAAGTCTTATTCAAGGCATTTCTCAAATAGACTCGGTCATTGTTCTTAACATACAAAATTACCTGATGTGTCAATTTAAAAGATTGTGATATATTCAGAATTTTAGGTAGACGTAACGGGCAATTAAATATTTCTAATTAAAGATATATTATTTGATTGCATACATTTGAAAATTTAAAAGTGGAAACTTCTGACTGCGGATATTTTGCCAATGTCTCATTTTACTGTGATGTAGCTTCACATGCTTTCACTGCTGAATCAGCACGGAAAGAATGAGTGAGTCATAGCAGGCTCAACCTTTAGAAGTCTTTAGGGATGAAGACTTCCAAGCATTCAAGCAACATCGTCACTGTAATCCGTACATCAGGAACCAACAGATCAGAAGTAATATCACCGGTTTTGGACTAATTCCAAACAGTCATCAGTCTCACAACTTGTTTTCAAGCTGAAGTCGAGATTACTGGAGATTTTGCGCATTATAGACTCATTACAGATGTACCAATATGTCACAGTTGATTTGGCAGTCTCCTATGCTTTTATTCCCTTCATTGCAATGGCAAATCGATCATATTTGTTGATGCATTAAACTGCTAATGTATGTATTTATATTAAACATGTGATGTACTGGAATGGACCTTGAAATCTCATGGATCAGTTTCCCTCTCTTGTGAACTTTTAGTCCTCCGCTACCTCTCGGTGTGCAAGGAATCCGGCAGAATTATTGATTTTACAAGCTAGCTGCTGCAGGAATCATAGTAATACAATAAATATACCGATTCTGCAATGATAACTGAGAGAAATTAATTCTTGTGGAGCAGAGGTATCGCCTGTGCTCGCTATTACATGTGTTTTATTTCCCTAATCTATAGCCATCTGTTCTTTGTTAATGGGTTTTCAGAGAATAACTTGGCAAGTTTCACCTCCTGGAATTAGTTGGAAAGAAGAACAGCTAAACTATTTGGCAGAGTTTGTGCTCCAGTGTTGATACTGCCACAATTACTTCCTTAACAGGTTCTCCACAAATAGAGAGGGAGAGCTGGAAAAATTAAACATGCCTGAATGCTCACTTTTGCCACTTGATAGATCGTTCACATGGATTTGTTCTCCAGAACCTACCACACCTCGAGCCAAGCTGTTCCTGTACAGCTACAACACTGGCATCTACCTGTTATTGTGGAAAATTAGCCAGATACGTTCAGTACACAAAAAGCAGGGCAAATCCAACCCAGATAATATCCAGGCTTGGGCTAACAGATGGTGAGAAACATTCATGCCACACAAGTGGCAGACAATGACAATCTCCAACAAGAGAGAATCTAACTATCGCTTGACATTCAATGGCATTATCATTGCTGAATCCTCCACATTTTGGGGGCTAGCATTGAGCAGGAACAACCGAATTAACCACATAAATGCTGTGGCTTCAAGAGCAGGTCAGATGGTAGGAATCCTCCTGATTCTCTAAAGTCTGTACACAGGTCAGGAATGTGGTAGAATACTCTCCACTTGCCTTGATATTTGCAGCTCCAACAACAGTCAGGAAGAGTGACACCATCCAAGACACAGTAGCCCGCTTGATTGGCACCCCATCCACAAACATTCACTCCCTCCACCACCGATGCACAATGGTAACAATGTGGACCACCTAGGTTGATTGAGTTACGGAAATGCCCAATTAGCTGGAATTTTAAGGCTCCTGTGGGATTTATTGATGGTTTACAAAGACAATGGAGGCTTCAGAGACTCACTTGCTGAGACAGCAAGGAAACAGGAGCTCCGTGTTGGAATTCTCAACCAGCCATCAGTGGAGCCAAGGTGCTGTGGTGCAGAGGGTATTGGCAAATGAAGGTAGAAGCAGAGAAAAGGTACCAGCATTGTGGTGGCATGTTGCCCGGGTCACATAGTGGCCATGGAAATTGCACCAAAAACACAATTCAGGGAAATGTTTAGGGGAGGGATGGGCGGTGGTGGCATCACGATAGAGAGATAATTCCATTCTGATGGCTTCTTTAACCCAGGCTTCGGGGCCCCTTTTCAGGGGCTCAGTGGGGAAGAGGTCCACACAGGCACCAGCAGAGGCATGCCAGGAGCCTCAGATCCAGCAAGAGAGCCAGCCTTGGAGTGGAGTGGGCACTCTGGGGAAGGGTGCAGAAAAACACGCCAACAGCTCACTATGGATGGAAGAATGTGTCAACTGCCCGAGGCTGAACTTCCTCCAAATGTCCAAGCGCACTGTCAATGATGACTGAGCTCCGGTGGTGGGGAGGGGGGAACAGTAGTGCGGGGGGGGGGGGGGGGGGGAGAGCAGTTGTGGGGCCATCATTGATCTCTCTCCATCATGCTGCAGGTTGAGCTATGACCCAATGTCAGTGAGATCACCATGGATCTCAACATCTACATCTTCAAGTCTTTGTAGGGATCCACTAGCTTCACTGTTTCCCATTCCGTGACCAAGTGCTGTTGGATTGTTGGTTTTATCTTCTTACACTATGTATCATGGCCAAGGATTGATTTCCTTCCACCCCCACCAATCCCCAGCATCAATAAACCAGTTGTTTTCCACTTCCGGTTCTCATATTGACCACCACATTCTGCTTCAATTGCGATCTATTTGCAGCCTTCCTGAGGTGTTGATGTCTATGATTAACATGTGCACAACCTGGAAATAAGTTCTGCGGATTGGCCATTGATTTCCCACTTTATTTGCCAGGCATTTTGCCGTGGACTGTGAGACCATCATGACATTGCAATTTAATACAACCAAGAGCAAGCTCAGTATTACTTTGTACCAGTTTGTACATGTCCTGTTTTGGGAATATTTAGATTTTTATAAGCAAGAGATGTCAACTGAACTGGGATGAAATGAAGAAAGTAGAAGAGTTTGTCAAGTTGCAGGATGGGAACAAGCAATTGAAGAATTATATTCAGCAGATATTCAATAGGACTATAACCCTGGGGGATATCAGACTAAAGACAAAACTCAAAGCAAGTGATGATTCAGCAGAGCAATTGTGTGTGTAGACTTGGAAACAAATAACATCCAGATCATTAGGTTCATGACTCTAATAATAAATTCCTGTCTAGAGATGTTTTCTGAACTCTTGCTCATTAACGGGATGTTGCACTATCAACAAGTAAGGCTACCCTCTGTGTGAAGTGATCGGCAGGACAATTTGGGTAGGGGCTGGTTTGTGTTCTATGCCAAAGCGAGGAGCTGAAATGCTGAATGAGACTATGGGTTGATTTGTTTGTTGGAATAATGGCACCCTGCATCAATTGGGCCAAGACAGCAATAAAGATAAGGGCACCAATGAGATAAATACATTCAAAAAGCACCTCCTGGCTGTCACAACACTCCTGGCCAACCCCGTCCTATGCAGAGCATGAGAAAATTGGCTTCACATCCCCATCCCTGAATGGCAATGATCCCTTCATCCCTCCACAGCCTAATGCATGTTTGAAATTTATATACCCCTGCCTGCTGTAAGGGCCCTTCCTGCTGATTCCCTTATTTCCTCTTCCTTTTATTTTGCTGTTATCATTTTTGATCCATGGATGATTAATGGACATGTATCTTGAAGTCAAGCAGCAGAGAGAATGGGGAATTCAAGAAGTTGCTGGATAGTATATGGCGCTGCTAGCTTTGAACAGCAAGACCCAGACTTTTCAGCGCCTGAGGGATGAGGTGGGACTCGGTTCAGTTCATTGGTTGGTGGCCAATAAATTAGCCAAAAGGCCGTATTCTGCTCGGTAACAGGTGGTGATTGGTCCTGCCTGAGTGGAATGATTTTCAGAGGCCTAAGGAGCTCAGTTGTTAATTCTGGACACACAGGGACAAAGACCTTACTTGTTGATAATGCACATCCCGTTAATGAGCAACAGTTCAGAAAACATCTCTAGACAGGAATTTATTATTAGAGCCATGAACCAATGATCTGGATGTTCTTCTCTTCTCTTCTCTTTGGACAGCAGGGGTAGCATAGTGGTTAGCACTGTGGCTTCACAGCGCCAGGCTCGCAGGTTCGGTTCCCTGCTGGGTCACTGTCTGTGCGGAGTCTGCACGTTCTCCCCGTGTCTGCGTGGGTTTCCTCCGGGTGCTCCGGTTTCCTCCCACAGTCCAAAGATGTGCAAGTTCGGTGGAATGGCCGTGCTAAATTGCCCTTAGTGTGGAAAAAGGTTAGGAGGTGTTATTGGGTTAAGGGGATAGGTTGGAAGTGAGGGCTTAAGTGGGTCGGTGCAGACTTGATGGGCTGAATAGCCTCCTTCTGCACTGTATGTTCTATGTTCTTCTCTTCTCTTCTCGTCACTCGACAGAAAGGCTGTGAGCTGATGTATTCTTGAACCTACATAGACCTGAATGAATCTACAGTGAAAACAATGAACTGAAATCAGTTTGAAGAGGAGAAAGGTGCTAGAAAGAACCATTTGAAACAAAGACTCTTGGGCATAATTCCCCATCGACTGACAGGAAATTGGGAAAGGCAATTGGCCAGAGATTGATTTTGACGGCGAAAATGTGGCAGGTTCCGAGTTCATGTCAAATCACAATTCTCTGGTGCCTCGACAACAACGTCAATACATTCCACTTTGCACGTACAGTGAACATCGTTTGCATATCATTAGTGGGCCTGACACGGTATTCTCCGGAGCCTCCGTGATTCTCCACACCCATTGGGGAGAATTCCCGGTGGCGATGTTCACTTGTGCTTTTAAAAAACGAGAAACAGGCTCCGTGGCTGATGAAGGGGAGAGAGGAGGTAGGACACGCAGAGGTGCAACTGTGGGCTGTCGGTCCTGACACTGGCTGGGGTGGGGTGCTGTCAGGACCAGGGCGGGGGGGGGGGTTAACAGAAGTGCGGGCCACCTTGTTGCACATCCCACTGGCCACCCACCATGGCCCTTGGTTCTGCAGACTGCCACTGGCCGCATGGGTGCCCACCAGCCCCCTCCCTCGACCCCACCAACCCTGCACCTTACCCTCTGCCATACAACCCCTCGAACTTGCTTTCACTCACTGGCAGGGCATCATGTGGCTTGTCCAGGGCAATGCCCACATGATTCCCTACAGGGGGGCGCCGGATGGGGCCACAGAGCGTACCGCTGGCAAGGGCAGTGCCAGCCGACAGTACCCATGGTAGCAGGGATGGGTACCAGAGCCGGAGAACCCCACGGTGCCAGGCACTGACGGGGCCAGTGGTGTGGGGATCGGGGGGTGGGAGGACATGTGGGGGCAGGGGCCACTATGTAGCCCGGTGGGCCTGGTTGGACATGGGGGTGCACACCATGCTAACATGTCGGCCTTTCACCCCCTGCAGACAATGGATTTTGGAATTAAACCAGCAATGGTGGCCTTCCTCCTAGTCGCCACAGCCCTGGGGGATGCATTGTGGCTGTACGAGCTGGAGCTGCTCGAGGAGGCGGAGGAAGCTGCAGCAATGGAGCCTGCCCAGAGGAACAGGAGGCAGCCGCCCAGGATGGCGAGCCGGCTGCCCAACATGCTGAGGAGGAGAAGGAGGGGGAGGTGCAAAGAAGGTGCCATCATTCGAGGACATGCTGGACCGGGCGTGCTGTTAAAGACTCCAGCTGAGCAACGGGACAGTGTAACATATCTGCTGATCATGGCGCAGCTGGCTCCATGGGAGAATGGGCGTCGACACCCGCTCCCAGTGGCCATCAAGTTGATAGTTGCCCTGAACTATTAAACCAAGGGCTCCTTCCAGTGGACGAGTGGGGACCTGTCCAGGATCTCACAGAGCTCGGTGCACATGTGCATTTACATCATCACGGATGCCCTCTATGCCCAGTCAGTACAGTACAGCCATTTCAACGTGGACCTAGCCCAGCAGGGTGCCCAGGCAGCGGAGTGCGCTGTCATCACTGAGATGCCCCGGGTTCAGGGGGTGATTGACGGGATGCATGTCCCCCTACGGGTACCTGCAGATGATGGGCTGCTCTCACAGACCGAAGGTGGTTCCTCTCAATAAACGGTCACCTGGTGTGTGGCCATCAGCTACGCATCATGCACATCTGCACCCGATACCCGGGCAGTGTGCACGATGCCTTCATTCTGGCATATTCGATGGTTCCTGACCTCTTTGCGGTGCCCCACCATTTGGAGGATTGGCTCCTGGGTGACAGGGACCATCCGCTGCTGTCGTGGCTGATGATGTCTATTGGGAGACCACAGACCAAGGCGGCGACCCGCTACAGCGACGCTAATGCAGCGACCAGGGTCGTGATCGAGTGGTGCTTCGGCAACCTGAAGATGCAGTTCAGGTGCCTGGACGCAGCAAAGGGGCAACGTGCTGGAGGAGAAGGATGAACGTCAAGAGGAGGCTGTAGTGGAGGGCGAGATTGTGCAGGACATGGGGCCTGGGCGGGCACGGGCGGCCGCACAACGTGTGTGCCAGGGCCAGCGTGCACGGGATGCTCTGGTCGCCTCCAGGTTCACTGACTAGGAGGAGGAAGGACTGGCCAGGGGCACGAATGCCGTCCCACCCCCCCATACCTCCCTCCCAATCCCGGGCCTCACCCTTACCTGCAACCCGCTCTGTGAAACATATCTGCAGCACTACAGCGGTGTGGGCCTTTGGTTGGCAGTAACACCGGGTCTAGTCCAGGGGATGGAGGATGATGAGAACCCGCTCGCAATGAACTCTGGTGCTCTGCATCGTATGACAACATCTGACTTCTGCCCACGGCAGCGCTTACCACCGTCCACCTGGGCGATCCCTGCATTCAGGCTGGCCATTCCATCACACGGTAGCATTGATTCCCAGGGGTGGCGGAGGTCGGGACAGTGGGGTGGGGGGAGTGGGACACCAAAGCTGTGAGCGCTGGCTGAACTGCGGTCCCTGGGCCAAAGCCCATCATCCGCCCATTCCACACACACCCCCGCGACCCCTCTGCGGCCAGCCCAGACCAGCCCACCACAGCACCCTTCTGTCAAAGCACCGAGGCAGGTTGTAACGTTGTGCTCAGGTGTTTAATGTGGAAAGATATATACAGATTTGTGCCCCAGCCTCGTTTGCCAAACTCTGCCCTCCACACGTGCCAACTTAACTGTTGTCTAATTTTCTGGCCTTACAGCTCGTAACACTACACCTAGGTGGATCCGTAGATGGCATATCAGGAGTGGAGACTGCCTGCTGTGGTTCCTGCCTTGTGAGCTGGCTCCACTTTGGCGGCCGCCTTCTGGGGTTACCAGGCCTGGATGGGCCAGCTGCTGCTCGAGTGTCCCAGGTGGCGCGTGTGACATTGTACGTAATGTGTGGCACATTAAGAGTTAATGTGATACTTTGTTATACCACCAGATGGAGCTGGGGAGCAGACCTATAGAAGGAAATGCCGCTCAGACTTCTGAGAGAGTGTAGGGGGAGAGCAGATAGTGAACAGAGTCAAGAGATAGTTAGAGAGATGGTGTGTCAGAGACAGTAGTTAGTTATAGTGTAGATAGTAACTGCATTATGTAGTGTTGCTAGCTTTAGAAATAGTGTTCGAACTGGATTGAGAGTAGTGCAATAAAATTAGCTTGTTAATTCAACATAGCTTTGTGGTTCTTTGTGCGCACTACAATCTTTGTCCATCTTGAGTTTCACAATCGCAAAGAACACCACAGCGTGGTGCCACCCTGTTCTGCCCGCTGCCCACCAGCTGCTCCAGGTACAAGAGGGGGGGTCCGAGGTCTGGTGTTCTGGCATCTCCCCTGCGGGAGTCACCGGTCCGGGCCCCATCACCTCCTGCTCCCTCTGGGTGAGGGATGGTCCCCCAGGCTACTCCATGGGATGTGGCTGCGAGTAGAGCTAACTCCTGAGGCTCCCCCGCCACCTGACGCTGCCAGCCCTGGAGGCCCGCTGCCATCTCGACCAGGGTCTGAATGCTCGTGACCATGGAGCCCAGGAAATCCATCACTTCCATCTGGAACTGTGCCACATCACGCTTCAACTGTGCCACCACCTTCTTGGTGTGAGCCATATCAGCCAGGGTTGCACCATTTCCTTCTGGGACTGGGCCACCTCCCTCTGTGTCTGTGCCACATCATCCAGCATCGGGGCAATGCCACCGATGCTCTCAGCCATAGCTTGCTGTGACTGGCCCACGCTCAGGAGCACCTCTGTAATGTCCAGGTGTACTTGGCACATGGCTGCCTGTGAGAGGCAACCTGCTCGTGGGCCTCAGCCAGTGCCTACACACAGTACCCCAGGCCTTGGACATGCTGATCCATGGCCTAAATCATCACCCCCAAGGCCTCCACCATGGACGGCACCCATGCGTTGGCCTGGGTGGAACGCATGGCCGGCAGCACCTCCTGCTCCTGCACGCGGTTGGACTCCTCCAACTGCATCTGCAGGTACTGGATGCTCGCCGACAACCCCTCATGTAGTCCCGGGCTCTGCGACTGCATCTCCACAATTGATGGGACTGTCTGTTCCTGAAGCCCGAAACCCGTCTGGACGGCAGCTAGACCTTGGGGGTGGCCTGCCCTCTGACCGTCCGCCTCCTCGGTTCCTATCTCCAACTGATGCACCAGGGCATGTGTGTGGTGCACACCAGCTAGTTCCCCAGGAACCTCTTTACTAAAGTGCCCAACCGAGGTGAGAGTGTATCCGGGATGGTGGAGGGTGTTGGAGACATTCAGTGTCATCCCTGCACCTGAACTACGGGGTGTCCTGGGATTTGGATGTCTGGCTCCCGCCGCTGGTTAACACCTGGGGTTTTGGCTGTGGCTGTGACTGGGGTCGGGAACGGGGGGCATAGAAAGGGCCCGCCACATCGCCAGCAGCTCAAGCAAGATATAAGGCGAGCCACATTATTGCATTGTGGGCCGGGGAGGGGGGGAGAGGGGAGGGGGTGAAAAGAATGGTGTAGGGGTGGTGGTGGGTGTGGGGGTGATGATGGGGAGGGGGGTTATATGTACCATGGGGAACCGCAACTCAGAGGGGTCTCACTTCCTGGCCCATGCCGAACTCCACCCCGATGACTGCCCTTTCCTTGGGCCCGCCGACCATGTCCAGTGCCCTCTGCTCTGAGAGGGGCCCCAGGTCCAGAGGTCCTCCTCCAGTCTTCTCCAGCTCCCGGAGGTTATGGGCTGCCTTTCCTGGGAGGGGTGAGCAGGGGACAGAAAAAGCACAGCGTTAGACAGTCCGATGCATGCAGATCAGAGGGTGGGTAGCTGGTAATTTCATTGGCCAGGGCACACGGCCATGGGGGCCGCTATGGGTGCAGGCATGTAGTGCAGGGTGGGGGTTCAGCCACCCTCCGGGTTGGGGGGTGGGTGGGTGGTACGGCAACGGGATGTGTGGGATTGGGTTTGGTGCCAGGGGCATAGTGCTGCCTACTCATCCTAGCCACCTTGAGGAGGTTGCGCAGTTTCTTCCGGCACTGCAGGCTGCTCCTTACGGTGTTGCCCACAGCGCTGACTACCTCTGCCACCTTGTCCAATGCAGTGGCTGACAGCCTCCGCCCCACTCCAGGGTACAGGGTCTCCTGCCTCTCCTCCACAGCAGGGCCTCCAGTTCCGCGTCAGTGAACCTCGGGACCGCATGTCTTTCTGCCATTTTGTTGGCTGGGATGGCGTGTGTGGGAAGCGGGGTGTGGATATGCTACTGTGCTGGTCAGCCTCCTGACTGTCAATCATGGACTTGGCAAATCTGGACCCCTTCTTCATTAAAATCGATTGTGTTCCATGTGCTGCTGGTGCTAGCCCCTTAACAGTCTCTGAATCGGTCCAGGTGTGGCGCCAGTTTTGCTATCGTAGATGTCCATGAATCCTGCCCCGGCATGAGCACTTAGTCTCAGGAACGGCGAATCCGGCTGCTTATCTTTTGAATTTCATCCTGATATTTTTCATCCCTCGTCTCCCCTCTGTATTTGTCTGTCTTTTGTGTGTGTGTGTCTGTGTGTATAGACGATGGGGGCAAGTTAAAGTGGGGGATGAGGAATTAGATGATAGTTAATCAGTTGTATTTGCTGCATATTTCATTATTGTTCTTGTTATAAATAAATTTGAGTTTAAGTTTGCAAACCTGATGACTGTAATTATCGGGCAGCCAAGGAACAAAAACTTTGAGTATTTTTCGAAGAATTATTGGTGAATTCAATTGTGATGTGATTCCGGGTCAAGTAGGCCTGGAATTGACTGTGCACTTGCCCAGGATGTCCTAACGCTGCACACCGCTCCACATCCTTCAAATGAGGAACTCTCTTCTCAGTGCCCTGTCACGATGGGGGAATGAGACACCTACAGATCATGGCAATGAAAGACAAGAATGACGCTTGCACATAAACACTTACTTTACCACCCACAAGACAACTATGTAGAGGCTCTTGATGGTCCCTGGTCGTCGGCTGTTGCATAGCAAACAAGGACAACCAAAGGGATCAAATGTCTGGAAAGCATTCAGTACAAGGAAACAGCACATGAAAAGAAGAAAAAAGACACATTGTGCAGCTTGCGAGACATGAGTGACTGTCTAATGATTGGAGCGCCGAGACTATGATTTCTTGGGGGGAAAGTATAAATATGGATGCTCTCATTGCTTCCACATTTGCTCGGTCCCATCTAGAATGGATCCATATATATTTCAATGTAATTGTCACACACTGTGGTCAATGATATGCTTGTGCCTTGAACAGTAATTTTTCTCTTGGCTCACGTCTCCCTGTTTCTACACTCAATAAAACATTTGATAAAATCTGCCTCTCTGAACCAATTTGGAGGTCACATGCCATAAGTTATCTTTTGTGACAGGCCATGAAATTCCACCTTCTGTGTCTCCAGTGAAGCATCTTGCTAAATTATCAGACCGCTCTGCCGATAGAAAGAGTCTCTCTCACTCCTCTCAGTGACAGTTGACTGTCAATCACCTGAAACCTAAATAGGGCCTCAATAGGTGTTAATTACTGTTGAAGCTAAACTAATCTCAACTCCTTTTGTTCCAATTTCTGTTAGAAGTGGACAATCAGAAAGTGGGCACATGAGCATTGGAAGAAACATCAACCCAGTGAGACACAGTCAGAGTGAGTATACTTGGGAATTCGAAGCAAAGTGGGAATTTGGTGCGGAGGGGAATGAGGTGCTCTTTTGCTTTCTAAACTTTTTCATCTTCAAAAATGTGTTCTTGTTCTGCTGCAGGAGTAGAGGCTACAAGGGAAAGAGGTTCTTGATAAGTAGTGGGTCAGTTGTTTCTCCCCAATTTAAAGCTACATTAATGAAAGGTGACAGAGGATTGGAAGACAGCTAATGTGGTGCCATTATTCAAGAAGGGGAGAATGCAAAAAACAAATAATTACAGGCTGGTCAGCCTAACGCCAGTGGTAGGGAAATTAGTGGAAAATATTCTGAGGTTAGAATTGATCTCCACTTGGAGAAGCAAGGATTAATCAAGGATGGTTGGCAAGGCTTTATCAGGGAAGATCATGTCGAACAAATTTGATTGACATTTTCAAGGAGGTTACTAGGTGTGTGGATGAGGGAAGTACAGTTGATGTAGTCTATATGGACTTCAGTAAGGCTTTTGACAAGGTTAAGAAGGAAAGAGCCCATGAGATCCAGGCAAATTTGGCAAGCTGCATCCAAAATTGGCTCAGTGGCAAGAAGTAGAGGGTGATGGATGAAGGTTGTTTTTGCGATTGGAAGCCTGTCAAGCTGCCAAGCTGACAATGCGGAGGTGCACAGCTGCCAGAGGGAATGTTAGGGTACCACCTTTCCCAATGCCCATCCATCCGGGGGCTCCAATGGCCTGGGAGACCTCCACCCCCCCCCCAACACCCCCCCCAACACCCCCCCCCCCCCCCAGTGTCATTACAACTAGTCCATGTTTGTATGGACCAGTACAAAATGACGCTCTGGCGAAATCTCCCAGCTGCGACTGGTGAATCCTGGGCACCGGGTGAATCTGGCAAATGCATATTTAAATTACGCTAATGGCTCATTTAAATATGCATATCTGGACCTTGCCCAGTGAGATCCAGGTCACAATGTCTCCTGGGATTATGTTGTCTCTCGTTAGATGTTTCAAATGTTGTGAATCTCACGAGAGGCAGCAGCCTCGTCCTGACACCAAGACGGGCGTGATGAGGGCGCTGAATTACGCCCATCATCTTTCGCCATTTCTGTCAGCACAATGCCTCTGCCAAACCCATTTCTTCCGTTTGCAGCTTCTTGAGGGAACCATCCCTCTCCCACACCCTGGTTTTCTTTATCACCCTTTCCCATGACACCTACCCTGGATGTTCCTTGTATGGACATTCAAAATCTGAATTGATCCCAAATGTTCCTACGTTCAACTCATTCCAGAGTCTGCCAATGATGAGAGGATCAGTCATCTCAGTCTAAAATCTAACAGCAGCTTTGTAGAGAAGTTGCAAGAAATTAAAGGGGACAAATTTAACAGGAGCCTTGCTGTGAGCAATGACGGTTAACTCTTCACCCAAGGGCTGCGACACTTGACTTCCTTCATCTGTCAGTTTGAGCTTATTTTCTTAATGATCATTGCAAAACTGTTTTTCTTTTTTGTCTCAAACCGCACTTGGATAACTGAAATAAAAATATTCTCGAACAAAAAAGAGTTCACTCTGAGATTTCCTTCTTCCCTGTCTTTTTGCTCCCTTTCCCATATATCTGGCTTTGTGCTGTCGTTTTTTTTCTCTCCTATCATTGAATAATTCAACTGCATGGAGAATTGTAGCACATGGATGACTCCGCCACTGATCCCAACCACAACGCCAACTCCCAAGTGGATAGCAGCAAGGAAGAGGACCCGGGCAGCGATGAGAGCCCTGGAACCACATCCTGAGGCACCCTGGAGCACCAGTCCAGGGACGACACTGACTTCCTGACACAGCTGTCTCCAACACACTCCAGCAATCGGAGACATGCACCTCGGTTGACACTTTAGCAAAGAGGCTCCTGGGGCACGATCTGGTGCGCACCACACACGTGCACCACAACATCAGGTGGCCGGACCACAGAAACTAGCTGCCATCTGGGCGGGTTTCGGGCTTTTTGGAAAGGAAATCCCATCAATAATGGAGATGCAGATACAGAGCTGAGGACTACATGAGGCAACCATCCAGCTCCTGCAGGTCCAGTTGGAGGAGTCCAACGGTCTGCAATGGCAGAAGGTGGTGCTGACCATGCGTGCCACCCAGGTCAACTCTGCATGGGTGCCATCCATGGTGGAGGACCCGGGGTGAAGCTATCGGCCATAGGTCAGGATGCCCGAGGCCTGGGGCACTCTGTGCGGGCGGTGGCCACAGGCAGCTATGTACCAGGGCCACAGTGGGTCATGGCTGAGGACGTCAGCAGCATTACCCGGGCATTGGCTGACCTGAGCCAGGAACAGATGGAGGTGGCACAGTCACTGGGTGATGTGGCACAGTCCTAGAGGGAGGTGGCACAGTCACTGGCTAATGTGGCACAGTCCCAGAGTGAGGTGGCACAGTCACCTTGTGACATGGCACAGTCCCAGAGGGAGGTGGCACAGTCACTGGCTGATGTGGCACAGTCCCAGAGTGAGGTGGCACAGTCACCTTGTGACATGGCACAGTCCCAGAGGGAGGTGGTCAACTCTCTGTGATCCATGGCAGTGAGCATCGAGAACCTGGCCAAGACGGGAGCAGGCCTCTGACCGGGGTACAGTGCCGAGGGCAGTGCCAGGGTAATGTTTGGGCCTATCCCTCTCCCCCCTGGGGCGCCATTTAGCAGTGCACCCCCGGCATATCCCTATTTTAAAAAAATACTGTTGAAAATTGACATTTTGAAAATGGAACCTTTATTTTCACTTGTTTCTCAATTTCAGCCATTACATTTTTCGACAACTCAATGATTCTCAGTAATTTTGAGGCATCCAGCGCTTTTTCATATGAACACCTTGAGCTTCATTTTCCAATCTTAATTCTGTCTTTTCATTCTCTGTCAGCAACAGAGCATCGTCCTTCATTTTGATTTCACCATTAGCCAGGCCTGCCTCCGGCAAAGCTTCAACTTGCTTCAGTTCTGCAATTGTGCTACTCATGGTTTCATTTTCCGCTCATAGCCTGGAAAGTTCTATGGCCTTTCCTTTCAGTGCCTCCTCTTTTCAACTCAGCTGGTTCTTCAGCTCTTCAGTCAGTTTCTTAAAGCTTTTAGCTTCCTTCTGGATTACAGAACATTGTGGAACCTGCTCTGCCAGCTGGCTCTTCAAATTGTTCAGGGTGCTGATAAATTCATTTTGCTTCTCTTCGGCAGTTTCCAGAGAAGTAAACTTTGACCTAAGGGATCCTTGCAGTGCGCGAAGGTCCTTCATCAGATTTTCCTTTTCTTCGCGAAACTCAGTTGCTTTATCTTGAGTTTTCTTCTAGTACAACAGGGAGTCCTTGAGTTTCTTCTGCTATTCTTCCATGGTGCTTCATTTCTTCATGCTGCTGCAGGGTTATATATTCCATCAGCATTTGATCCTGAAAGACAATCACCTATTCTTTCAACTGCTAACTTTCTTGTTGACCTCTTTCCAACTCATGCCATACTTCAGTGCATTGCTTTGTTGTTACTGATAATTCCACCCCTGTTTTTGCTGAAGTTGAACTCAGCATCATTTTTAGCTCCTCGTGTTCCTCCAGGGCTATGTCCTGATTCTTCAAAGAGTCTTTCAGGGTGGTGGCTTATTTGAATCCCTCTTCCACCTGCTGTTGTGCTTGTCTATTCTTCTGTCTGAGTTCCTTCAACTCGGTTTTGATGCAAATGCTTTCCTGTGGATTAATTTTTTTCTTTTTGCAGATATTGTTTCTTTTGGGGTAATCTTTGTTAGCTTTCCCTCATTCACAGCTAGCTGCTGGCTCTGCTCTGCCATCTGTTGTTGTAGTTTGGGTAATGTGTCAGCATTTTTGAAAAGCTCTGTGTTTAAGCCTTTTGGCTGCTTCTCAGCCTGTTCTTTCTTTTGCACTTAACTCTTTGGCTCTGAGACCCCATTAAAAGAACCAGCAATTCTGAAATGAAAGCAACATTTTCAACAATTCCTTTGCCATGTTGTTATCTGAAACCACTCAAGAAGCCACAACTTTTAAATTAAATTTGATAGACAACAAATCTGAAGCTGAAAAAATAATATTAGATTTGTGGAGTGTAGAGTTAGGCAGATTTTACGAGGCAAGTTTTTTTGGTAACAATTTTAAAAATAACTTTTGTCAGGATGGGCGTCATTCTCCGACCCCCAGCGGGTGGGAGAATGGCCGTTGGCTGCCGTGAATTCCGCGCCCGCCGAAGTCTCCGAAGGGAGAAAAGTCGGCGGGGCGTCAATGGCGCCGCAGACCTCGGAGAATGGCACGGGTGGGCGCAAGGCAATCGATTTTGGGCCTGTCGATATTCTCCCGTCCGGATGGGCCGAAGTCCCGTCGACGTGATGAGGGGTCACGTCGGCGTAAATCAAACCTCCTTTCAATCGGCGTCAACCTGTGCTCAAGGTTTACGCCGACCAGCGTGGAGGTGGGTGACGGCCTGGGGGGGTTGGCCGCTGGACAGCCGATGGCGTGGCCGCAGTCTGAATGTGTGGGGGAGAGGTGTGTGTAGGGTTTTGTGTGTGTGTGTGCGGCGGGTGGGGGGTGGTTAGAGTGGGATGGGCCCCGGGGCCGTGCCGGGGAGGAGGATGGGGTCCGTGCCGGGGAGGAGAGATGGGGGGGTCCATGCTGGGGAGGGGGGATGGGGGGGTCCGTGCCGGGGAGGAGGATGGGGTCTGTGCCGGGGAGGGGGGATGGGAGGGTCCGTGCCGGGGAAGGGGGATGGGGGGTCCGTGCCAGGGAGGGGGGATGGGGGGGTCCGTGCCGGGGAGGAGGATGGGGTACGTGCCGGGGAGGGGGGATGGGGGGATCCGTGACGGGGAGGAGGATGGGGTCCGTGCCGGGGAGGAGGATGGGGGGGTCCGTGCCGGAGAGGGGGGATGGGGGGGGTCCGTGCCGGGGAGGAGGATGGGGGGGTCCGTGCCGGGGAGGGAAGAAGGGGGGGTCCGTGCCGGGGAGGGGGGGTGGGGGGGTCCGTGCCGGGGAGGAGGATGGGGGGGTCCGTGCCGGGGAGGAGGATGGGGGGGTCCGTGCCGGGGAGGGGGGGTGCGAGGGCAAGTGAGTTGGTCCACCTGGCCAGGTGCCAGCCTCCAACAGTTGGACCCATGCGGTCCATGCCACCTGGCTGGGGGGAGGAGGGGGTATGGGCAATGATGACATGTCGTCGTTCCCCCCCCCACCAGGCCGTCATGTTTTCCAATCAGCCAGCGATGTTGGCCACCGTGGCGGCAGCCGCTAATGTCTATGTTGCCCTGGATGAGGAGGAGGAGGAGCGTGCCAGAGAGGAGGCGCAGGCTGCCGCAGAGGGGCCGTCCTCCGTTACCGGCTGGGCCAGCGGGCACGGGACAGGCTGATAGCCGCCCGCTTCACTGACTAGATGGGCGTGGGAATCAGGTAGTATGGCCACAGACCGCACACCATGGCAACAGCCGACCACCCACACCCCCCACCCATCCACCCACCCAGCACCCTCACCACCCTCCCCAACCCCACCCACCCCACCCGCATGCACACCACCCCCCCATTGCCGATCCACCTGCGGCACAACGGCCGGGCTCACACAGTTGCCGGTGGACGCGTGTCTATCGCAGGCCATGGAGGATGATGACAACCCGCCCTGCGATGAGCTCCTGGCTCCACATCGTTAGACTATGTCTGACCCATGGCCACAGTACCACCATCCACCCGGACCATCCCTGCATGCGGCTTTGACACTGCAGCGCATGGTCCCGTCCTCTGCCTGGGGGGATGTTGATGGTGGCCCAGGGGGAAGGGGGCAGACTCACCTGGGGCTGAGGTAAGACTACCCCTCACACACACACACTTGCGCTCAACGTACATGACACCCCCGCACGCTTTGGACAGAGCACAAAGGCAGCTTCTGTAGGTGTAACATTTACTTTAATAACAAAAGGAGTTCATGCATGTGCCCTAGCCCCTAAAACTCATCTGTGCCCTGCACCAGTGCCAACTTACTCAGTGTCTAATTGTTTGGCCGTACGGGCCCTTTGACTACGTCTACGTGGTTCCCCAGACGGCACAGCAGAACTGGAGGTGGACTGTGATTCCTGCCCTCTGACACGGGATCCCTTTGGTGGCCGTTTCCTGGGGCGTCCTGGCCTAGATGGGCCAGGCTGTGGCCCGGTCGACTGGGATGACGAGCTGCCAGCCTGTCCTGCCCGTTGCACACCCGATGCACCTGGGGCGGAAAGGGGGGAGTCCGAGGTGTCGCGGTGTTCCGGGACCTCCCCTACAGAGGGACCCGGGACGGACCACAGCACCTCCTCCTCCCTCGGGGTGCCTGATGGCCCCCAGGCCTCTACATGGGTGGGGGGTGCGAACGGACTGGCCATCCGACGCCCCCCCGACATCTGGTGCTGCCAGTCCTGGAGGCCAGTGCTGGTTTCGACAGGGGTCTGCAAGTTTGCAGCCATGGAGCTCAGGGGATTGACAAACCCTGTCTGTGACTGTGCGACGCCGGCTCGCACATGGCAAATGGCACCGATGCCCTCAGCGATGGCCTGCAGAGACTGGGCCATGGCCTGCTGAGACTGGGCCATGGCCTGCAGAGACTGGGCTATGGACTGCTGAGACTGGGCCATGGCGTTGAGCGCCTCTGCCATCTGGCCCTGGCACTGGCTCATGGCCTCCTGTGCGAGGGCAGCCATGTCCTGGGCCACAGACACCGCCTGCACGGAAAGCCCCAGGCCTCGCAAACCGTTCCCCATGTCTGACACCGTCGCACCCATTGCCTCCACCGCGGACGCCACCCGTGCGGTGTCGGCCTGGGTGGCACGCATGACCGGCACCACTTCCAGCTCCTGGACGCGGGTGGACTCCTCCACCTGCGACTGCAGCCGCCGCAAGCCGGCCGTCACCCTCTTCGCTCGTCTCCGGTTCGGTGGTTGCATCGGATCGATGGGTGGGTGTGTTAACTCCAGGAACCCGGGATCCATCTGGGCGGCAGATGTTCGCTTGGGCTGGGCTGCCCTCCGACCGCTCGGCCCCTCTGCTGCTCCTACCTCCACCTGCCGTACTGGGACGGCTGTGTTGTGCACACCAGTGAGTGTACCAGACGCCTCATCACTAAAGTGCCCAACCGAGGTGAGTGTTTCTGCGATGGTGGAGGGTGTTGGTGACAGCAGTGGCGTTGTGTCGTGCTCTTCGTCCCACTCTGAGTCCATGGCACTTTGGGGTGGGGGTTCGTCTCCACCCATCCACTCTGTGTCACTGTCCGGTATTTCGTTTTCCTGAGTAGTGATGTCCCGGGTAGGGGTGTCCTGGGTAGTGGTGTCCTGGGTAGTGGTGTCCTGGGTAGTGGTGTCCTGGGGAGTGGTGTCCTGGCTCGGCTATGATGGCGGCCTGTGGCTGCCCCTCTCGTCGCTGGGTGGCACACGCCTGCGTCGTCGCACCCGCACGAGACGGGGGCGTCGTCTCCCTGTTGCTCCAGGTCTCTCCAGTGGTCTCCAAGGGACATCCTGCGGGCGTCGCATGCCGGAGGGTCCGGGTCTCTCCGTCTCCCGTGGCCTCCGAGGGGCATCATGCGGGCGTCGCATGCCGGAGGGTCCGGGTCTCTCCGTCTCCCGTGGCCTCCGAGGGGCATCATGCGGGCGTCGCATGCCGGAGGGTCTGGGTCTCTCCGTCTCCCGTGGCCGCCGAGGGGCATCATGCGGGTGGTCTGCATCTGCGGGGATGGGTGCCTCGACGTTTGCTCCTGCGATACACAATGAAGCATGCATGGTTAGACACGCAGGCAGTGATCAGGTGATATGGGGGAGGGGGATATAGGGGAGGGGGGATATGGGGACGGGCTGTCTGTGGCTCACTTGCTAGTACGCTCCCGACCTCTGCATCAGCAACCTCCCGGTTCCTCAGGTCCGCCAGCCAGTTTCAGGGCCCTTTCCTCGTGTTCGGTCAGTGGCCTCTCATCAGCGGGGCCTCCTCCAGTCCTCACATGCTCCCTGGTGTTGTGTGCGCGCTTCTCCTGTGGGGGGTGGTGGCAGGGGTAAAAGGCAACAGTGTTAGACAGGTATATGAATGCACGCCATCGGTTGCGCGTGTATTGCAGAGGTTAAGGTTAGGGCTGGATTCACTTGGGGAAATGGGGGAAGGCGGATATGGGGGCGGGGGGATATGGGGGATATGGGAGAGGGGGGATATGGGGGATATGGGGGAGGGGGTATATGGGGAGGGGGGATATGGGGATATGGGGAGGGGGATATGGGGGATATGGGGGAGCGGGGATATGGGGGAGGGGGGATATGGGGGATATGGGAGAGGGGGGATATGGGGGATATGGGGGATATGGGGGAGGGGGTATATGGGGAGGGGGGATATGGGGGATATGGGGAGGGGGATATGGGGGATATGGGGGAGGGGGGATATGGGGGAGGGGGGATATGGGGAGGGGGGATATGGGGGATATGGGGGAGGGGGGATATGGGGGATATGGGGAGGGCGGATATGGGGAGGGGGATATGGGGGATATGGGGAGGGGGGATATGGGGGAGGGGGATATGGGGGAGGGGGGATATGGGGAGGGGGGATATGGGGGATGTGGGGGAGGGGGATATGGGGGAGGGGGGATATGGGGGATATGGGGGAGGGGAATATGGGGGATATGGATGTCGGGCAGGGGGGAGGCTCACCCTGGCTGCTCTGACGAGGTCGTTCACCTTCTTGTGGCACTGGGTGCCTGTCCGTGGTGTCAGGGCCACAGCGGTGACGGCCTCTGCCACCTCCCTCCACAGACGCCGGCTGTGGCGTGGGGCAACTCTGCGGCCGTGTCCAGGATACAGGGCCTCCCTCCTCTGCTCCACTGCGTCCAGGAGCGCCTCCACATCCCGTGACTGGAACCTCGGTGCTGAGCGGCGGCCGGCCATCCGGTCGGGTGTTCCGGTCGGGTGGGGTGGAGCAGCGCGTCCTGATGAGCCGTCACGCCGTGCGGCGTTTATGACGCCGCACGGCGTGAAGCACGTGAGCAAGCGCGGATCCTGTCACGTCGCTGCTAGCCCATTCCGGGCCGGATACTTTGCGACGTTTGGGGCGGCGTGATGAAGGTCGGATTTGCGCCGTTTTTGGCGCCGATAGGCGGACATTGCGCCGATAACGGAGAATTTTGCCCGATATTTCAGCTTCTACCTTCACCCCGTGTGTGTTTCAATCTTTAATTTTCTCAACGTCAAAAAGTTTAAAAGTGATTTTATTTTCAATGCATTTTTCTTCCTGGTTGGAGGCCCCTTTGAAAGTCAGTATTGAATCTGCCTCCGCCACACTCTCACGCAGTGTTGGCTCATATTAGCTGCTATAAATAACTGACCAGTTGGGTTTGAATTACTAATTGATCTTTCTGACTGATAGAGCTTTTAAGACATCAGGTAGAATTCTCCCATGCCCCGTCAATGGGTTCAATGGTGGGAGGGAGGCCCAAGAATCAATTTTCTGCTGGTGTGAATCTCCCACGGAATCTTCCGCTGATGCTTGTAGGAACATTTCCAAGGCCTGCGTATTGAGCCAGCTTCATGTGGGGTTCTCGCCTTTTAGTTATGGCTCAGATTAATACACAGAGCGACAGACACATCAACCTGGTTAAGACGGCTTTATTATTCCAAGCTTGGTTTCATGTACAGGAGAGATAGAGATCTGGATAAATGCCAAGATCAATCTGGCTAATAATGATAAGAACACATCAATTATAGGATTTTCAAAAATCAATAGCCCACCCCAGTTGGACTTGATCCGAATCCTTGGAGCTGTCACTTCTATATTATCCAGTAAAATTACCTTAAACAAAATGATGACTAGTGATCAGCTCATGATTTAACCCCATCCTGTCACCTGTTGTTTCCCAGGATCTTGTGTCCATTCTAAAGCTGTTTTTCGGACATTCCCAACCTTGTATCACAGTCAGTTCCTGCCCACCTCATTGTTCATCCAGGGGCAGGATACCAAAGCTGACTTCCTCTTTACTCCATGGATTGTTTTTGAGACAGGATATTGGGGACACTGATAAAAACTGTTTACTGAATTGGCTATGTAATTTTCTGACCACACAAACCCGTTTGTCTCAAAAACATGGGCAAGTTAGCTAGCTTAAGTCCCATCATGCATTGTGGCCACTGCTTGTAGCTAGAGTTTAAATGATTATCACTGCTATGTCCTAAAATACAGGTTTAATGGTTAATAATGATTACCGGGTATACTTTCTATGATTAATCTCAATCCTTACTAAACTAACTTATTTTGAACTATTCTAGTGTTAACCTAGCTATTCAGCTTTAAGAGGCCTCATCTCTGGACATCCCCTTCAGTGCTCACCATGGCAGATTGGGAAACTCACTGGAAGCTGGTGTGAAACTCATTTGCATCCTGCCAATAAGATGAAGGCCCAAACGCCCAATCATGATTCTCCGCAACACCAGCAGGAAAACACGTTTAGAAAACGTGGTGTGCAGATATCGGACTGATCTGAACAATACCTGGGCTGCCTCTGGAGTTCAGGATGGAGGCTATCAGCAATCCTTGCCCCGAACACCACAGTAGTGGGTGGGGTGAGCATCTGCTGGTGAACCTTCCACATTCAGTGGCATCGAAGGGGCCCATCTGCCAGCCTCAGAATGTTCCTGGAGAGCCATCCTCTTTCTCAGGAGATCCAGCCTCCAGGCCCAGAGTGCTACCAGAGATCCATCTTTATTTTCAGGAGGCCCATCTTCTTTATTCAATAGTGGGTCAGTGATGTTGGGCACCTTCTCAATATGGTGCCCAGATAGCGCGCAGTCCGCTGTACTATCACGCCTGCCCCACCATGGAATATTGCACAGAACAACCGGATGCATAATTAATGAGGTAAGACCCAGAAGATTTAGGCTGTTTTCCCATCCGCCACCACAGCAGGCAACACTCAACATTCCCAATCCCCTGCCAAGGGCTTTAGTCCCAGGGTGGGAGGATTCTGCCCATCATGGAAGCAAATGCTGAACACACCACTCAATTCAGGCTATATGAAGGCAATGTAAAACACATTTGATGGAGTAGATTCCTGCTCAGGGACCCCACTTAGTTTAAAGTTGGGGAACCTCTTGATTCAGCGCAAAAAAGTGCTTTGACAATGGCCAAGACTTTAATTTAAAACAAACAAAAGCTTCCACAAAACCACAGCCTGGATGGAACAAAACATGTTCTTCAAGCACAGACTGGAGCGTGGTGGAATTCCTTATCATGCAATTCCAACCACGGAACATAGTAAACAAACAACAACTCTGAGTAAGTTCAAACAGTTTGTTTAAGGATGTGTCGACAGTATAGAACAGTGCGCTGGGCAACTTAAAAGGTCATTGAGATTGTGAAGAATATTCAGCAATTCGAGAAAAGAATAAGTGCTGTTTTGTCTAATTTTAGCACAGACCTGTGTGGAATTAGTTGCCTTTGACTTAACGTGAGCTGCTGTTACAGTGATGGTACTGAGTGCCCCACAGTGTAATTCCAGGATGTGGTAGTATGTATTGGGGGTCATGTGGGACTGGAAGCCCTAATGTCATTGGCTGACAGATCCCGGGTCCTGGTTGGCCGTTGACCTCATACTCCGCCCTGAAGGCGAAGTATAAGAAGCCGGTGCCTTCCCCCGCAGGCCAGTTTACTATCGGGCTGCTGGGGAACAGACACGCTTAATAAAGCCTCATCGACTTCACTCTATTCGTCTCACGGAGTCTTTGTGCGCCACACAGGATCATTATTTTTCTGAGGTGGAGCACCAAATTCACATTGTTGGTCAATAGAGTGAACTGATTTTGGCATTAGCCTCTCATAGAATCTCATTCGGTGCCTCGACTCTGCACCGAACCTCCCAAAGAGCACCCTACCTAGACCCACACCCCACCCTATCCCTTTAACCCCACAACCCTGCCTAACTCCCATCTTTTGATTGTGAGAGGAAATCAGAACACCCGGAGGAAATCCACACAATCACCCAAGGCCGGAATCGAACCCGGGTCCCTGGCGCTGTGGGCCAGCAGTGCTGACCACTGAACCACCGTGCCGCAATGGCTACGTCCACATCCATCAAGATGATTACAGCAGTGGGGCCTGTTCTTTTATTGGCAATGTTTTAAAAAGGTAACTTTAGGTGGATGGTCTTTGCATCGAGCTATCATATCAATATTTCTCTGACTTGCCACCACTTTCCCCAAAAGTTCCAATGTGAACCAATGGAAATGACAGAGATGTCACATGATTTCTCAATATGTTTTCAACATAAACAGTCCTGCACAATCGCAGTCCATCAAAACAGCCTCACTGTCTTGTCAAACCAACGGATCTGAGCGTATGTAATTGTGATATCCTCCTCTCCATTATTGCTGCCCTTACACAGGTGGTGTTTTAGTTAGTTTGATGCTTTACCGTACCTATAAAGCCTTTTCATACTACTGTATAATATAGCCTTTGGACAGAATAAACTCTGGAGCTAATGCAATGTCTTATCAGCTTTAAGTGAGCAAATACTCCAGCCCAGGCCATTCCTGGATTTGACTCTTTACCTCTGTGGAGTCAATTGCTCTCGGGTGTGGCAGTGATTGAAATGCTGCAACTGAGTGAGACAGCTCAAATTAATTCCTTTTAAACAATATATATTTTTATTGGCATTTTCCAATTTTAACAGTTTAACAATTTGACTTATAAAGAACACAATATTTAAGGAGTACCATTCGAATGAATTCTAATGATCTATTTGCCGTGTTGATTCAACAGTATACATTGAACAATGCAATCCATATGCCTCCTGCTGATGTGTAGCTGCAACAGTTTTTCCTCCTTGCTTATTTAATCTTATTATTCACCTGGATTTTCATCCTCAGTATTAATGAACCTCAAACCTTGTTGTAATTGGTTATTAATTGCCAATAGACTATTGCCTCCGACCTCCGCATTGGCGGTCTCCCTCTCCTCTGGCCTGCCGACAATGTCTAGTGCCCTCTGCTCGGTCTGACGCATGCAGCACAGGGGTTGGGTCACTGATGGCATTGGTGCACAGTGCACCCGGCCATTGCGGCTGGCGTGAGTGGGTGCAGCCATGTGGGTCAGGGTGGGGGTGCGACAGTCCCCCCGGGGGGGGGGGGGCACATGTGTGTGGGGGGGTAGGGTGGTTTGTGCCAGGGGCACAGTGCTGGGTACTCACCCTGGCCGCGCTGAGGAAGTTGGGCTGTTTTTTCCTGCACTTGCCTGCAATCCGGGCCACTTCGCTGATGGTGCTGACAGCGCCTGCCACCTCTGCCCAGGCACGGCGAATGATGACGCCTACTGACCTCCGTCCCGGCCCGGGGTACAACACCAGCCTCCTCTCCTCCACGGCGTCCAGGAGGGTCTCGGGTTCGACGTCCCGGAATCGCGGCGCTGCTCTCCTTGCGGCCATCTTGCCTGCGATGCTGTGTGTATGTGTGTGTGTGTGTGAGGGGGGAGAATGATTAAGTGCAGCCGTGGCGTCACGTCGATCACGGAACCAGCGAATAGGCGGCCTGTCCGTCGGGCATTTCACAATCCGCCCGTGCTAGCCCCTTGGGAACAATTGAATTGCTCCACCTGTGGACCCGATGACACCATCGTGAAACTCCACGGTTTTCACGATGGTGTCAACACTTAGCCTCATTTTGGAAGAATCCAGGCCCTTGGGTATCAGCTTTTGTATCCAACAAAGGAACAGCACTTAAAAGATCAGTACAAACAGGCACATTGTTGTCTGGCCTAGGCTACGAGTAATTTAAAAATTTTTAGTAGGTTTTTCTTTAGCTTACGGCTTCTGCCACTGTCTGATCGCATGTCCTACTGCTTTTGTGAAATCTATGATGCTCTGACTACGCTCCTGTATAGTGGTTTGGAAAACTTTACTGCATTAAAGGCACTATATAAATTCAAGCTACTGTTACGTGGGGAGTGGGGGGGGCATCGCTAAATGGTGCACAAATGAAAAGGCACATACAGTTTCTGGGGAAATGGCAAATTCCTTAGAGGAGAACTCTTTGGTGCTAAAATATAACAATCCTAACATTTAACTATTGTACCAGAAATGTCTTAAAAATACATCAAAAGTGCTTAACAAGGCTTGGCTTAATTTCTGTTCATCAAATATCTTGGTTTTGGAGGGCAGTTTGGAGCCAGGATGTATATCTGTTTTTTTCTTCCAAACTATCTTTTAAACTGATGCGGAGATACACGCAGATTAAGTGGATTGCCCGTATCTTTTAAAGCTGCACATGCACAATCTGTCCTCTGGGTGGCAATACATGCATGGTGCTGCACACTCAACAGGCACTATAGCAAACCTATTGCATGGTATTGTTAATAATAATCTTTATTGTTGTCACAAGTAGGCTTACATTAACAC
Source organism: Scyliorhinus torazame (assembly GCF_047496885.1). NCBI lineage: Eukaryota > Metazoa > Chordata > Chondrichthyes > Carcharhiniformes > Scyliorhinidae > Scyliorhinus > Scyliorhinus torazame. The sequence goes on along the minus strand of NC_092711.1, from coordinate 221,528,294 downwards.
TACAAAGAAGTTGCTGTGAAAATTCCCTAGCCATCACATTTCGGCGCCTGCTCGGGTACACAGAGGGAGAATTCAGAATGTCCAATTCACCTAACAGCACGCTTTTGGGACTTATGGGAAGAAACTGGAGCACCCGGAGGAAACCCACATAGACATGGGTAGGACATGCAGACTCCGCACAGACAGTGACCCAAGCCGGAAATCGAACCTGGGACCTTTGCACTGTGAAGCAACATTGCTACCCACTGTTTACCATGCTGCCCATGGCAAACATTAATGTCTTTCTCATTCATTTGGTGAAGATATTTTAAAGAAACTTATGCTCCATGCCCTCAACAAAGAAAAGACATGTAGAAACCACATTAAATTATTGTTTAGGCAACACTGTGACAGAATGGTTAGCACTACTACCTCACAGTGCCAGTTTCTGTGTGGAGTTTGCACTTTCTGCCCGTGTCTGCGTGGGTTTCCTCCGGAGAGCAGAGAATCAGCACCATTGGTGCTGGTGAGGTTGGCGCGGCGCCGGTCGGGGGTCGCTCTACGCAGCCCCTCCGGCGATTCTCCACCCGGGATGGGCCGAGCGGCCACACAAAAAAAACCGAGACCCGTCGGCGCCGTTCACACCTGCTCTTACCCGGCGGGACCTCGGCGTGCATGCATCCGGGGGCGGCCGGGTGTGGTGGGAGGGGGGTCCGACCCGGGGGGGGGCGGTGGCTCTGCTGTGGCCTTGCCTGCAATCGAGGCCTACCGATCAGTGGGCCGGCCTCTCGGGCTGGGGGCCTCTTTTGTAGGGGGCCCCTGTAGCCCTACGCCATGTTGTGTCGGGGCCGTGCGGAGTAGGGAGCCACTGCGCATGCGCACATTGGCGCCAGTCCCACTGCACATGCGCAGACCCACGGCGGCCACCTGACACCGGGGATCGGCAGCTGGAGCAGTGTGGGTCACTCCAGTGCCGTGCTGGCCCCATGTTCGGGGTCAGAATCGCTGCTCCAGAGGCCATGTTGAATCCGTCGAGATACGCAGCGGCGTTTACGATGGCGTCAACACTTAGCCTCAGTAATTTGCTTCCAACATTTTATTGTTTCCACTGGCTGGATGGTCAGTTCTTAGAGGAGACAAATTTGAGATAATTGGCAAAAAAAGTAGTTGTCCATGTCGTCAGACAGCCAGAGAGTTTACACGTGTGTCCTTGCCGCTGGGCAGCCACAGGGTTTACACATGTGTCCATGTCATTGGGCAGCCACAGGGTTTACACGTGTGTCCATGCCATTGGGCAGCCACAGGGTTTACACATGTGCCCCTGCCATTGGGCAGCCACAGGGTTTACACATGTGCCCCTGCCATTGGGCAGCCACAGGGTTTACCTTGTCATGATATGCAAACATGCAACTAATGAACACATAGAATAGGACACGACCAATGAGCAGTCAGGACACTCAGGGGTGGTATCTCACTATAAAAGGGATGAGGCACTCACACCACACCTCTTTCCACAGACCAACATCTACAGAGTGAGGCAGGGTGTATCCTCAGCATCACACCCCAGCGCGTGGCTTAGAGCAAGGCTGGTTCAGTTAGACTGAGTTACTACATTTAGATTAGCAGAGAGTCGAACTCATTGAGAACTGTGCTAATAGTTCAATAAAACACATTGAATTCACTTCAAAGTCTGGAGCATCTTTTACTCAAAACTGCATCAAGTGGCAGCTTGTGTTATTCCAAATTACTTAACACAACATACCTGTGTGTCCCTGTCATTGGGCAGCCATAGGGTTTACACATGTGCCCATGTCGCTGGGCTGCTGCAGGCTTTTTGCGGCTTTATTCAGTACTTTACTTGTAGGTGCGTCACAGCCCATGTGATATTCTGTCCACTAGTGTAAAGGGTTAATGTTAAATATTAACTATGTAAATAGAAAGTCTACATCATCAGTGATATAAGATCCATGAAAACAGAACATGCTGAGAGATAGTCCTATGTGAAGCCTTGTAATGTATGGAGTTTGTGACACAAACCTGTTGGACTTTAACCTGGTGTTGTGAGACTTCTCACTGTCATTTCCAATCAATTAGGTTGTTTCAAAAACACCGGGCTGGATTCTCTGTTTGGGACACTAAGTCCCCGCATCGGCATGAAAACAGTGATGTTTTACGCCAGGAAAACTGGCGCAAAACGGCCACCAATTCCCTGCTCTGGGGAGGTGGGGGGGGCTAGCAGCCAGGCAGCGTAGAGCTCCCTGCTCTAGCTGTTGATACGGCCCGGAGCATTGCCACGCCCATGGCCATACATGCGCATGGAGGCGGCCTACAGCGGCTGCGCCGTGCTTCATGGCGACTCAGCCCCCGGACCGCAAAAATAATCCCCCCGTTCGGCCAGCTCACACGTCCCGGGCCACCCCCTAGCCCTGAATAAAGCCCCCCCTACCCGTGGATCAGATCCAATTGTGGTGGCATTGGACTGAGGCTGCAGCCGCCACGCTGAGTTCCCATGGGTGAGACCACACGCGTCCCACGCCACCGGGAACTCGACTGATCGGGGACGGAGCATCGCGGGGCAGGCCTCAGACACTGGCCTGAGGCCGTGGATACGGCATAAAGCACGGCGCCTTTCAGGGGATGGGGCATCACGAAAGCGGCGCCGCCTCAGATTCTGCCATCGTCGGGAATTCTCCACCCCGTCGCCAAACACTATTTCGCCGTCGGGGATCCAGACCCCTGTCTTTTCAATCAACATTTTGGTCAGTGCCCCTAATTTCTCCCTTCTTTTGTCACCTGTTGCATTCTGAACCTCTTTGAGAAACAATTGTGTGACTTCATGCCAAAAAGGTGATGTTCAATTACATGAATTGCAAACAATTTATTCTCAATATCAATCGAGTTTTATTCAATATTACTCAGCACATGTGCCAGACAGGGATAAAACACGCTGGATTGCAGCTTTGAATGGCATAGTAAGAGATGGCCAGCAGTACTTGTGATGGGTAGCTGAACACCTACCAATGCTTCACATTCCACACAGCAGACAGATTAAAGCAAATTACTGCAGACACTGGAATCTGAAATGAAAGTGAAAATGCTGGAAAATCTCAGCAGGTCTGGCAGCATCTGTAGGGAGAGAAAAGATCTAACGTTTCAAGTCGGATGACTCTTTGACAAAGCTATGGGTTATGGGCTTGGACAAAGAGTCATCTGTTTGGGACCAGGGTTTAGAGAACCCCAAAATGTATCATGGAGTTCACCTGATCCACAACTTTTAATAGATTGTGGTTATGGGGAGCACACAGGCCTACCTTACAGATGTGGTGCAACAGAGCGTTAAAGTTCTTTTAAATTAAAACAATGTTTATTTATTAAACCAGTTAACACTTTATAAATCCACAGTAAACATCTTCACAACTATCAACATTCACAATTCCCACAGATACAATATTCTATAAGTAACCCATAATCTTTCTTTGCAACATCCATAAGACAAAAGATTCTTTTTACAGAAAGACAACAGGTTTAAATTCTCTACTGAGAGCAATTATCATTTTTAAATCACCCAAATGATCTGGAGGCAGCCTTTAGATTGCAGAGAGATCCTTACACAGCTGCTTGCTTTTCCTGCAGCTATCCAGCTCTCAAAGGTTGATGGAAGGCTTGTAAACTCTGCAGCCATTGTGAACGAGGAGAATGAGGGTGCCCTCTAGGTATATACTTGTCATGCTAATTGCCGGCTTCACTCTAATCAAATGTGCCCCATCTGCCACAAGAGACAGTCATTTTCATGATATCCTACCTCAACTTTATTGACAAGTCAATTGTGCCAATGAAATCTGCAGAACTCAGCATCAACGGGGCATGGTAGCACAGTGGTTAGCACATTTGCTTCACAGCTCCAGGGTCCCAGCTTGGGTCACTGTGCGGAGTCTACACGTTCTCCCCGTGTCTGCGTGGGTTTCCTCCGGGTGCTCCGGTTTCCTCCCACAGTCCAAAAATGTGCAGGTTAGGTGGATTGGACATGCTAAATTGCCCTTAGTGTCCAAAAAGGTTAGGTGAGGTTACTGGGTTACGGGGATAGGCTGGAGCTGTGGGCTTAGGTAGAGTGTTCTTTCCAAGGGCCGGTGCAGACTCGATGGGCCGAATGACCTCCTTCTGCACTGTAAATTCTATGATTCTATGATCAGTGCCACTAATTGGAGTGTTGACCCAAGCATTGAACTTCAAAGCTCATACAAGCATTAGCATCACACAGACTGCACTGATGTGTACCCCAAGGCATGATGGTGAAGTCTTTCATCACTCACCCTTCTCAGGGTCATGTCAGAGGGCATGTTTGAGGTACACTGTGAGAATACAGGTGCGGGCTCAATGCACTGAATGACCTTTCACCTGATACCAGGGTTGGGGGAGGGGGGGGGGGGGATCGAAGGGAATAGTGAGTTAATGATGCCACCAAGATGGTGGTGGGTTGACATGCCTCTTCCTGGTGGAATTGTGAGGGACAACCCTGAGGAAGTGGCAAAAGTATGAGAGGAGAGGGTGTGCGGCTCAGTGGAGAGGCAAGAGTGGAAGTCCCAGAAGTAGGGAGAGCAGGGGGTCAGGGCTCTGCCAGGAATCCTCAATGCTCACTTTGGTTTAATCTTTTCAGTGCGTGATTCCGGAGAATCGTGGAGCCAGTTGAGTTGACATTTCCACACATAGCAATCAAGCAGCAGTAGAGACATCTCTGTCTCGAGAATGTGCCACTGCATATGGCCTGGACCAGAACCTGTCATAGCTAGGGGAGGCTGGCTCTGTGGCTGTTCCGGGAGCAGCATTACAGATGGTGGACCCTCGGAGGAGATACTACCGGCAAAGGGTCTTCCGACATCAGACATCCTGCCTAGACGTCAGTTCTTCAGTGCCGAAGATGACTGCGTCTGTTCCAAGGAATGGTGGATCACCTTTGCCAGTTTCTGCAAGAGCTGGCACCACATGAAATGGGAAGACACCCACTGCTCATGGTCCTTAGAGTTACCTCCACTCTGAACATCTATGCAAGCGGTTTGCTTCAAGACAGCATCCGTAATCTGTGTTGCATTTCCCAGTCAGCTGCACACAAATGCTTATGGGAGGTGACAAATTATGTGAGGGCCCATTGCATTGTCAGGGTGCCTGGGTGTTAGTGTCAAGGTGCCAGTCTAGCAGTGCCAAGGTGCCCAGGTTCCATGGGAGTGTCGTGGTACCATCCTGTCTTGTCCATGACCACCTGGGGGCCTCAACTCCCCAGCAAGACCCCCTGAGGTGCCATTGTAAACCAATACCAAATTGCACCCGGTTGAGGTCTCGCTGGCAATGCCGGTGAACCCCAGGCCCCGGGGTGAATTGAGCGAGCGCATATTTAAATGAGCCGAATGGATCATTTAAATATGCATTCCTGGAGTATGCCCAGCGAGAGCGAGATCCAGATTGCAACATGTCGTGAAATTTTGTTGAATCTCGCAAGGCATTTTGTGTGTCATGAATCTCGACGCAGGCCTATCCGCGAGATTCAATGGCCTCACTCCGACACCAAATCATGCCCATTATCCATCTGCATTTTGCAATGAGGCCTTTTGGTAGGTTTTAACTTCCAAGGAAACAGAGCAACTTTGAAATTTTCTTTTGGGGATAAGTGTTGAAATTGATGTGTAGCTGCTCCATTTTCAAGGAATCACAAAAGTGCCAACGAACATTTGCATTTTACAGGAGATTCATAAGTAAACAAGGCAGGTATTTTAAATTTAATTGACCTGAAATAGAGGTAAAATAGAAGAGCAAAAGGTTTAATATTAGTGAACTAAATTTTCATAGGGATATTTGAATCCAATGGAAAACTATTATGAAAAGTGTGAGATGAATATTTATGACAACAGGACTCCAGCTGTATGTGTTCGGTTGCTTCCTTGATCATGAAGGATCAGAGAACACGAAGATGTGATTGCTACAAGTATTTATTCTTGATGGCAGGATTTCTATGGACAAACATTTCCATCTCAGTTACTGTAAAACTATGGAGGGAGATGTCTGTCCTCTTGTCCGTCTTACTACCAAGTGCCCTCCTCCTGTCCGTCCCCTGATATATATATATAAAATGTCTGTGTCAGTCTCTGGTTCCACCTGCTGGCGGGAGGTCATAACTGTCCCTACATGTATTGGTTGTGGCTATGCACAGTGGTGCCATTATATACAAATATAAACATTGTTACAACAATGTACAATTATACATAGATATGACAATACACATATCACCACAGGCTGTAGGGTGTTGCTGTGGGGAGACATTCCACAGAAAGCCAGCTTCAGTGTTTTGGAGTGTGCTGCATAGCTCTGAAAGTCTTTGAATTGAAGAACTTGTTTGGCCAGGATAATATTTGCCGTGAGAAACAGTGCGTTTTGCATCTACCCCTGAAAAAACCCACATCAGTGAGGATTATTTCTGGGAAGTCTTGGGTTGTACTTACGTTCAAAATGAAAGCAATTGTTTGGTTGGAGTAATATTTTCTGGATGTTATGATTAAGGCTGTGTACCTTCGATAAAGCATTTCGGGGGTTAGTTAGTCAGATTTTTCTAAACGTGTCTCTTTTGTCTTGTGAGTTTACGGTTTTTTCCCCTTTTAATTCTTCAAATGTAAAAATTATCACTGGAGTCCTGTGCTTTTGTGTTCAGTAGCGATCCCTCCTCATTTTGACAATACAAAAAAAAGATAACGCTCAGTCGAGACGGATTTCAACCTGAGATCAGATTTGTTTAGCATTGACATCAAATGCGTTCTTTTGGGGCAGCACGGTAGCATAGTGGTTAGCATAGTTGCTTCACAGCTCCAGGGTCCCAGGTTCGATTCCTGGCTGGGTCACTGTCTGTGCAGAGTCTGCCCGTTCTCCCCGTGTCTGTGTGGGTTTCCTCCGGGTGCTCCGGTTTCCTCCCACTGTCCAAAGGTGTGTGGGTTAGGTGGATTGGTTATGCTAAATTGCCCTTAGTGTCCAAAAAGTTTAAGTGGTGGTTACTGGGTTACGGGGTAGATACGTGGGCTTGAGTAGGGTGCTCTTTGTAAGGGCTGGTGCAGACTCGATGGGCTGAATGGCCTCCTTCTGCACTGTCAATTCTATGATTCTATGTAACTATACATGTGTTTGGACTTTGGGAAAAGAAAGACATAAACATAATGAGGACAGAAAATTAAAAATCAATTCACCTTTGTATTGGTTGGAATGAATTTGCATTGGTCCTTTAAAAACGAAAACCACTGCTCAATTTACGGCAAGAGGGTTTGGCAGTTACAAATGGAAAGTTCAATATTTGCTGAAAGAAATCCTTATATTAGGGAAGTGTGAAATCAGTGGTTCAACTATTAATGACATCAACATGCATAGATATGTTGAGTGGAAAGATAAACTAACATTTTGAGAGTTTCTCACGCAAGGTCACACCCAAAATGTTGATCTACCTTCAGATATGGACTGTTCATTTCTAACTTTTTCTTCTGTTTTTCGTTTTAGAGTTTGCTGTTTTCTGATTATTTTTGCAAACACCCTCAAAACAGCAGCTTGAACAACTGCTCGGGATTGTGGAGGCCAACGACAGCAAACAACTGCAGCCACAAAGCTGGCAGTCAAAGCAAAAACCCGCAAGTGTTGGACCCTCAAAATAAATGTGAGTCGATCACCTTGGGCATTAACGTTAACTTGGTGGATTTCTTTTGGGGAATATTGATTTTGGGAATTGATATTTAAAACTGCATCACAAATTGTTGGTATTTCAGGATAGTTTGTGCAGGTTGATTGCAGTTGGAGTACAAGAATTGTGGCTTTTACATTGCAACTGTACCGTGCCGCCCGACATGGCACAGTGATTTACACTGTCGCTTCACGGCTCCAGGGTCCCAGGTTCGATTCCAGGCTTGGGTCACTGTCTGTGTCCGGAGTCTGCACGTTCTCCTCGTGTCTGCATGGGTTTCCTCCGAAGCTCCGGTTTCCTCCCACAGTCGAAGGACGTGCAGGTTAGGTGGCTTGGCCATGCTAAATTGCCCTTCGTGTCCAAAGGAGTTGGGTGGGGTTGCTGGGTTACAGGTATCGGGTAGAGGTGTGGGTTTAAGTGGGGTATTCTTTCCAAGGGTCGGTGCAACCTCGATGGGCTGAATGGCCTCCTTCTGCACTGTAAATTCTAACTCCGTGCGACAACTAAACCATACTGTTCAATTTGAACATTGTTGGGCAAGAAGATGTATTTAACATCCTGGGTCGGAGAATTGGGCCTGACCCCCCCACCATCCCTCCCCTCACCTCTCCCTTAATCTCCCCATCCTAATTATCAAATTGGTCTGCAATGTTGTCACAAACGTAATGATATCTGCTTGTGGAATGTTTTTTATATGCCAAAAGTTATTTTCAATGACTGGCCACTTTATAGCTTTATCCCCTAACCATTTCCCTCTCCCTTCTCTCATTTGGAAGCAACGCAAGACTCTAGAGCACAGTCCTTGCATGAACAAGACCATGAAGGTCTAGCAACCTCATCTGAGCAACCAGCAAACTCTCACAGTTTGCTTGACTTTGGTCTTCTGGCCTTAGGGCCAGATGTTAAGCCTCCCTGACTATTCCCAAGGCACAGGTGGGCATTCATAGGTCACATGGCACTTTTTGAAAGGAGAGCAGTGAATTCTCCAGGACCCTTGGTTCCTCTCTCAACAAAGCACCAGCAAAAACAGGTGTTCACTGGTGCACGTCCATTGCTGCAGGTGGAACATTGACAACCAGATGGCGATTCATTCAAAGTGACATCTCACCAAAATGCCCCCAGACATTCAAAGTGCTAAATAAATTCAGAGTTGATCTGTCCAATTATTCTGCATGGCTGCTGCTGTTAAGGACATCTGTATTAAGCTTCATTATTAGAGTTAAGGGATAAAAATTAAAAATTAAATTCTGAAATAGAAATGGAAAATGTACTGTAAATGCACACTGGATTAGCCCATAGCTGAAGACATTTTGGGATGGAAATTACGGATATGAGGTTTATCAAAGGGGAAAGGTCCTCACCAAGATCCTCACTGCAATTGCTGCTGTGTGACATCTGCCTGAAAGCGTAGGTGGAACAGCCAAATGATGGTGCGCATTTGAAAGGTAAAGCATGTTCCACGATATTACACATCCTAATTTGCACAACAACAAAAAATTAGGCTGCCACTCATTTATAGGTAACAATTAGTGTCAACCGTGTTATCAGTTTGGACTAATCTTGGCCAATAACACAGGTCACACCCATTGAAACCGTGGTGAGATAGGAGGAAAATAATAGCAGAGATACCAGAGTAACAAGTTGCTTGCCCAAGGAGGCTTCATAAAGGGAAATGGTAAGGTTTAAAATACTGCACCCACCACCTATACCATTGTTTTTCAAACTTTTTTGCCTGGGACCTATTTTTACCAAACGGCTGACCTTCACGACCCACGCCGGCCGACCTTCACGACCCATCATTTTAACTTACCTTTAATGCGAGAGGTGAGCTTGGGCTTATATTCTATCATCTAGAGTCGCGAAAAATGGGAAATGACCTCATTGAAACAGGCATTATTGTCTCAGGACTCTACAGAGCAGATGCAGAATATACGTTTTCTTCAGATGGGTGATTTACAGCCTGTTCAAATATATGCAGGTTAGGTGAATTGACCATGCTAAGTTTCCCCTTAGTGTCCATGGATGTACAGGTTAGGTTTCGGGAATAGGGTGGGGGACTGGAGCCCGGTAGGTTACTCTTTCAGAGGATTGGTGCAGACTTTATGGGCTGAATGGCCTCCTTCTGCACTGTAGAAATTCTGTGGTTGTATACCATGGTTCTAGGAAACCCATGCAGACATGGGGAGAATGTACAAACACCACATAGTCACGCAAAGTCCAAATTGAACACGGATCCCTGGAGGCAGCAGTGCTAATTAGTGGGCCACTGTGTTAAATATATTTCTGACTTCAATTGTCTTATTCATTTATAATTATTTCATTTATATGTTGCATTCTGATGCTTCATTAAGACATCTGTGTAATTTTGTAAAATTTAATGTAAAACATTTATTAACAAAAAATAATTTTATTGTTACAAAACTTTGAAACCAGTTAACATTTAACTTAATGTTTAACTTTATCAGCTGAACAATGACATAAAACTGCCACAACTTTTCCAAATTTCTTGCAATAAAATATATTTTCTCACTTAAACACAATAGTCCCATCTATTTGTAAAGGGGAGGGAGGGAAGAGAGAGGGGGGAGGGAGGGAAGAGGAGAGGAAGGGAGGAGGAGGGAAGAGGGGTGGGAAGGGGAGGCTTTTGACAATTGTTAATTGACAAGCTAAATATCTGAAAGCTGCAGCTGCTAAAGCACAGTGTCCTGGCACACATCTCCTCTGACATCATTTTGGGATGTCCTTTGGCAGTACACTCTTGGGACAGGTGATTGAGTCGCTGCAATACCTGTCAGACAGATAGTTCACATTAGCTTACAGGAGGCTTGCATATATCAACTAAGGCATTAAACTTTGTTAAAACATTTGAAGCAATCACTGAAGCTTCTACGGATGAACATTACATGAGGGAGACTCATAAACACCTTATGTTAAAATACATTGCAAAATCCAAATGCACTTTTGCTCTGATTCAGCGAGGAGGACAGGCATGCTAACATTAAAGTCCTTGTAGGAGTCAATAGCACCATTTTTGCCATGATCATTCAGAACCAATTCCGCTGGACTGCCCATATGCTTAGGATGTCAGAGTTCAGACTGCCACAACAAATCTTCTTCACCCATCTCAAGGAAGAATCCCGAACACGAGGAGGAAAAAGGAAGCTCTTCAAGACACCTTGTAGGCTGAGCTCAAGAAATGGAACGTAGACATGGGTGACCTTTGCTCAGAAGCGACCAACTTGGAGGAACCTCCTGATTGAAGGGTCACGATTCTTTCAGAACACCCGATGGCACGAGGAGGCCCGGAAAAGGAGCCTGAGAACGGAATACCCGCGTCTTAGCGTCCAAGGATCCTACCGTTTGGAAAATCCTGCCAAGTGAGTGATTGAAGATATGGCTCTGGGATTGGGCTCATCAGCATGCAAGGTCCCAGATAATCCGTGGCCAGTAACACTGAGTATCTTAGGTGGACAATCACACCTGTTAGAGAGTGATCACCACATTCTATCCATTATAGTTTATTTAATGGAATTAACATCCTCACGACAAACCAAAGTTTAAAAAAAACATATATCTTCCAACCATTTTATTTGCATTTTAAACATATTTATAAATGATAAACACTAATGATATAAAACATTAACCTGTCAAAAAAATGTGTCCTGATGTCTCCTGCCTCTGTTAGACTGAAACATTTCCGTGTAAATAAAAAGGTGTAAAAACCCACCAAATATCCAGGTAAGTGACCCAAGTTAGCGCTACAGCGGGATTTTTCATTCAGCAGCGCAGAGCTTCAAGCAGGAGGATAGAAAAAAGGCAGGAGTTTAAACAGTGCGCACTTTTAGTGCGCATGGCTGAACCCCCGCACTTCCGGGTCGTCATGCTGCGCATGTGTGGCGCACCAGCGGCTTAGAGTCACAAATCCTGCATAAAGGCACGGGCCATTAAGTCATTTTCTCTTTCAAATAATTTTGCGTTTGATTAGCTTTAACTGCAACAAAGACACTTAACGTTTACTCCAATATTTTCTCTCACCCAGACATCAAGTTCTGGGCATCACACTTCAGGAAGGATGTGAAGGCATTAGAGAGAGTAGATTCACGGGCGAAATTCTCCGTTATCGGCGCAAAGTCCGCCGATCGGCGCGAAAAACGGCGCAAATCCGAATTGCGTCACGCCGGAAAAATGGGTCAAAAGTCTCCGGCCCGAAATGGGCTAGCAGCGACGTAACGGGATCTGCGCTTGCGCACGTGGTTCACGCCGTGCAGCGTCATACGCGCCGCACGGCGTGGCGGCTCAGAAGGCCGCGCTGCTCCCCCCCACCCGACCGGAACACCCGACCGCAACACCCGACTGGATGGCTGGCCGCCGCTCAGCCCCCAGGTTCGAGTCACGGGATGTGGAGGCGCTCCTGGACGCAGTGGAGCAGATGAGGGACGCCATGTATCCCGGGCACGGCCGCAGAGTTGCCCCATGCCACAGCCGGCGTCTGTGGAGGGAGGTGGCATAGGCCGTCACCGCTGTGGCCCTGACACCACGGACAGGCACCCAGTGCCACAAGAAGGTGAACGGCCTCGTCAGAGCAGGCAGGGTGAGCCTCCCCAATATCCCCCCTCCCCCATATCCCCCCCCTCCCCCATATCCCCCCCTCCCCTATATCCCCCCTCCCCCATATCCCCCCGTCCCCCATATCCCCCTCCCCCATATCCCCCTCCCACATATCCCCCATATCCCCCCTCCCACATATGCCCCCTCCCCCATATCCCCCATATCCCCATATCCCCCCCTCCCCCATATCCCCCCTCCCCCATTTCCCCCATATCCCCAAGTGAATCCAGCCCTAACCTTAACCTCTGCAATGCACGTGCAACCGATGGCGTGCATTCATATACCTGCCTAACAGTGTTGCCTTTTAATCCCTGCCACCACCCCCACCCACCCCCCCCAACAGGAGAAGCGCGCACACAACAATAGGGAGCATGTGAGGACTGAGGAGGCCCCGCTGATGAGAGGCCACTGAACGAACACGAGGAAAGGGCCCTGGAACTGGCTGGCGGACCTGACGACCGGGAGGTTGCTGATGCAGAGGTCGGGGGCGTACTAGCAAGTGAGCCACCGACAACCCGTCCCCATAACCCCCCTCCCCCATATCACCTGATCACTGCCTGCGTGTCTAACCATGCATGCTTCATTGTGTATCGCAGGACAAAACGTCCAGGCACCCATCCCCGCAGATGCAGACCGCCCGCAGGATGCCCCTCGGAGGCCACGGGAGACAGAGAGACCCGGACCCTCCAGCATGCGACGCCCGCAGAATGCCCCTCGGAGGCCACGGGAGACAGAGAGACCCGGACCCTCCAGCATGCGACGCCCGCAGGATGCCCCTCGGAGGCCACGGGAGACAGAGAGACCCGGACCCTCCAGCATGCGGCGCCCGCAGGATGCCCCTCGGAGGCCACGGGAGACAGAGAGACCCGGACCCTCCAGCATGTGACGCCTGCAGGATGCCCCTCGGAGGCCACGGGAGACAGAGAGACCCGGACCCTCCAGCATGCGACGCCCGCAGGATGCCCCTCGGAGGCCACGGGAGACAGAAAGACCCGGACCCTCCAGCATGCGACGCCCGCAGGATGCCCCTCGCACACCACGGGAGACGGAGAGACCTGGAGCAATAGGGAGACGACACCCCCGTCACGTGCGGGAGCGACCACCCAGCGACGAGGGGGGCAGCCACAGGCCCCCGTCACATCCGAGCCAGGACACCACTACCCAGGACACCACTACCCAGGACACCACTACCCGGGACAGCACTGCCCAGGACACCCCTACCCGGGACAGCACTACCCAGGAAGACGAAATACCGGACAGTGACTCAGAGTGGATGGGTGGAGACGAACCCCCACCCCAAAGTGCCATGGACTCAGAGTGGGATGAAGAGCACGACACAACGCCACTGCTGTCACCAATACCCTCCACTATCGCAGAAACACTCACCTCGGTTGGGCACTTTAGTGATGAGGCGTCTGGTACAATCACTGGTGCGCACAACACAGCCGTCCCGGTACAACAGGTGGAGGTAGGAGCAGCAGAGGGGCCGGTCGGTCGAAGGGAAGCCCAGCCCAAGCGAACATCTGCCACCCAGATGGATCCCGGGTTCCTGGAGTTACCACACCCACACATAGATCCGATGCAACCACCGACCCGGAGACGAGCGAAGAGGGTGACGGCCGGCTTGCGGCGGCTGCAGTCGCAGGTGGAGGAGTCCACCCGCGTCCAGGAGCTGGAAGTGGTGCCGGTCATGCGTGCCACCCAGGCCGACACTGCACGGGTGGCGTCCCCGGTGGAGGCAATGGGTGCGACGGTGTCAGACATGGGGAACGGTTTGCGAGGCCTGGGGCTTTCCGTGCAGGCGGCGTCGTGGCCCAGGACACGGCTGCCCTCTCACAGGAGGCCATGAGCCAGTGCCAGCGCCAGACGGCAGAGGCGCTCAACACCGTAGCCCAGTCTCAGCAGGCCATAGCCCAGTCTCTGCAGGCCATGGCCCAGTCTCTGCAGGCCATGGCCCAGCCTCAACAGGCCGTCGCTGAGGGCATCGGCGCCAGTGGCCATGTGCGAGCTGGCGTCGCACTGTCACAGATAGGGTTTGCCAACCCCCTGGGCTCCATGGCTGCAAACCTGCAGACCCCTGTCGATACCAGCACGGGCCTCCAGGACTGGCAGCGCCAGATGTCGGGGGGGCGTCGGATGGCCAGTCCGTTCGCATCCCCCACCCATGTAGAGGCCTGGGGGCACCCCGATGGAGGAGGAGGTGGTGTGGTCCGTCCCGGCTCCCCCTGTAGGGGAGGTCCCGGTACACCGCGACACCTCGGACTCCCCCCCTTCCGTCCCAGGTGCATCGGGTGGGCAACGGGCAGGACAGGCTGGCAGCTCGCCATCCCAGTCGCCCGGGCCGCAGCCTGGCCCATCTAGACCAGGACGCCCCAGGAAACGGCCACCAAAGGGATCCAGTGTCACAGGGCAGGAATCACAGGAGTCCACCTCCAGTTCTGCAGTACCGTCTGGGTAACGGGCGCAGACGTGCAGGATCATCATGCGGTGGTCGCAGACCACCTGTATGTTCATCGAATAGGTCCCCTTCCTATTGGTGAACACGGCCCTGTTATCTGCAGGTGGCCGCACGGCGACGTGCATCCCATCGATCGCGCCCTGGACCATGGGGAACCCGGCCACGTCAGAGAAGCCCACGGCCCGGGCATCTTGGCTGGCCCGGTCCACGGGGAAGCGGATGTAGCGGTGCGCCATGGCATATAGGGCATCTGTCACTGCCCGGATGCACCGATGCACCGATGTCTGCGATATGCCGGACAGGTCCCCACTCGGTGCCTGGAATGACCCCGTTGCATAAAAGTTCAGGGCCACCGTAACCTTGACGGACACGGGGAGAGGGTGTCCCCCGCCAGTGCCACGCGGTGACAGGTGTGCCAGCAGGTGGCAGATGTGTGCCACGGTTTCCCGCCTCATCCGGAGTCTCCTCCTGCATTCCCGGTCCGTGAGGTCCTGGTATGACTGCCGGGGCCGGTACACACGGGGCGCCCTCGGGTGCCTCCGTTGCCGTGGGGCCGCGACGTCCTCCTCCCCCTCCTCGTCCTGTCGGTCAGGTGTCCCTCGAGCCTGGGCGGCTGCCGCCTGTCCCTCTGCGGCAGCCTGCGCCGCCTCTCTGGCACGCTCCTCCTCCTCCTCCTCCTCCTCCTCCTCATCCAGGGCAACATAGACATTAGCGGCTGCCGCCACGGTGGCCAACATCGCTGGATGATCGGAAAACATGACGGCCTGGTGGGGGGGGAGGGGAACGACGACATGTCATCATTGCCCATATCCCCTCCTCCCCCCAGCGAGGTGGCATGGACCGCATGGGTCCAACTGTTGGAGGCTGGCACCTGGCCAGGTGGACCAACTCACTTGCCCTCGCATCCCCCTCCCCGGCACGGACCCCCCATCTCCCTCCCCGGCACGGACCCCCCCAACCTCCTCCCCGGCACGGACGCCCCCCCAACCTCCTCCCCGGCACGGACCCCCCCCATCCCCCTCCCCGGCACGGACCCCCCCCCCCATCCTCCTCCCCTGCACGGACCCCCCCCATCCCCCTCCCCGGCATGGACCCCCCATTCCCCTCCCCGGCACGGACCCCCCCCCAACCTCCACCCCGGCACGGACCCCAACCTCCTCCCCGGCACGGACCCCCCCCATCCCCCTCCCCGGCACGGACCCCCCCCATCTCCCTCCCCGGCACGGACCCCCCCCACAACCTCCTCCCCGGCACGGACCCCCCATCCCCCTCCCCGGCACTGACCCCCCTCCCGGCACTCCCCCGGAGCCCAGCCCACTCTAACCCCCCCCCGCCGCACACACACACACACATCCCGAGACACACCTCTCCTCACACATTCAGACTGCGGCCACGCCATCGCCTGCCCAGCTGGGGGTCAGAGAATAACGCCCCATGTTACTGGTTCCAGGGATGAGGAACTTCAGTTACGTGGATGGGTTGGACAAGCCGGGGCTGTTTTCCTTAAAGAAGAGAATGTTGACAGGAGATTTGATGGAAGCATTAAAAACCGAGTGGGGTCTCAGAGTAGATAGGGAGAAACTGTTCCCATTTATTGAGTGACCGGGAATAAGAGGGCACAGATTTAAGGTAATCGGCAATTGTAACATGAGGAAGAGTTTTTTTAAGCAGCAAGTGGTTAGGATCTGGAATGCACTGCCTATAGCTGGCTCACCCTTTACACCTCTCACATTTGTCTTCTAGTAGACCATAAGACATAGGAGCAGAATTAGGCCACTCGGCCCATCGAGTCTGCTCCGCCATTCAATCATGGCTGATATTTTTCTCGTCCCCATTCTCCTGCCTTCACCTCTGTGAAGAATCTGTCATTCATTCTTGTGTCATATATTACCTTGAATTGTATGGTGGAGGCAACTGGAGTCATCTGGGCTTTCCTTTTTTTGAAAATATTTTTATTGCAGATCAGGATTATGCATAACAACATACAAACAATCAAAATAAACGAAATACAATTCTCCTAATTTAGATCTTTTCCCCCCTTATTTCCATTAAACCATTCCCGCTTCACTATCCCCTCTTCCCATCTCCCCTACCCCCTCCCCTTACACGCTGGCAAGACAGATCTGTAAATAGAGATAAGAACAGCTTCCATCTCCCCATCTCATCCACGCAGATCCCCATCTGAGCCTCGCAGGTCAAACTTAATATTCTCAAGTTTACTGAATTCTGCAACATCGCCCAACCATGTCAATACCTTTGGCTGATCTTCTGACTTTCATTCCAATAAAATTCGCCTCCAGGCGGTTAATGTGGCAAAGACCGCCACATCGACTCCTTTCCCTTCTATTACTCTTGGTATTTCCAACACTCCAAAAATTACCTCAAGAGGTCCCGGTAATATTTCTACCTCCATAATTTTTGGTTCGTATTTTAAATAGCGACATCCAAAACCCTACTAATCGTGGTCATGACCAGAACATGTACTATGGTTAACTGGTCCTCCTTTACGCCTCTCACATTTATCTTCTACCTCTGTGAAGAATCTCCCATTCAGTCCTATGTCATAAAGGCCTTATAATTACCTTGAATTGTATCAAGCTCATCCTGGCACATGAAGATGCAGTATTGACCCTGTGCATAATTACACTCCATACCCGCCACCAATTCTAATTTCATATCTAACTCTTCTTCCCACTTTTTTTTATCTCCTCAATCGGTGCTTTCTTTGTGTCCATCAGCCATTGATAAATGTGAGTAATTCTCCCATCCCCCAACTAATCTGGGAAGAGCAATTTATCAAGGAGATTGTTACCTGGTAGTCGAGGGAACGAGGACAACTCTTTTTTTTGCCAAATTTTGTAATTGAGATATTTAAACTTTTTCTTCCTCGCATTTTGTGTTTCTCCCTCAATTCTTCCAAGTTCGCAAACTTACCGTCCAGGAACAAGTCTTTCACCTGTCTCAACCCCCCCCCCCCCCCCCCTTTATGCCACTGCTTAAATGTTGCGTCCAATCTTGCCGGGGTGAATCAGTGGTTTCCATAAATAGGGGCT